>NW_026519104.1:0-28305 GCF_947347685.1 Pleuronectes platessa | reverse complement strand
AAAACTCAACATGTGAATGACCGATGAGCAGAGGATCTGTGGAGCTGGTTCTCCGGGGGCAGTCATGCAGGACGCTGGCTCGGCCACTCGGCAGGTAGCGGGGGGGGGTGGGGGGTATGTGTTACGTTACGTCCTCGACTCCTGTCTGTCTGGCCCCCCCGACGTGTTGTCATTCCACAGCCGCGGCACACGGCTTTATCACCATGAAGATAAACCACGCTTATAAACACCCCCCCCTCCCCCCCGTGGGTCATCACCAGGTGAGGGGTTCAAGGCGAGGTGTGGCAGGCCGACGCCCACTGCCCCTCCCCTCTTCTCCTGCTCCTTCTCCGGGTGTCGGTGCTTGTCCTTTTTTTTTTTTTTAAAGAAGTCACAAGTGTGGGGGGGGGGAAATCTGAACAAAAAAGCTGATTCATAAACGAGCCACACAGGGCGCCCGCACAGGTAATCTCAGCCCAAGCGTGAAGCCCTCATCCCCAATGGCGCCAGGAGGTAGCTCGCCCCGCCAGCTCCCACACAAACACACACACACACACAGACACACACACACTTACACACACACAGTTACATTTCAAAATAAAGCCCCAAAACAATCTAATTTAACTACATCTTAAACCTTTGACTCAAGCCTTGTTCGTGAGATATTAAACATTGTGTGATAATGTGTTGATTTCTACGCTTTTCGTTGTCATGTTGTGTGTCTGAGGCGCCATCTTTCATCTGAGGATCTGGGCCTGCATCCTCCCAACAACCCCCCCTCACACACACACACACATCAAGAGGATAAGAAACTTGTTTAGTCTGCGTCGGTGCAACATCTCAGAGTGAACGCACACAACGACACGTATACAGCTCGGCAACAAAACATGCAAACACAAACTACACAGGCCAATGTCTCCACATGCAGCTCTGTTCCTGCACATGATGCACCTGCAGTTCCTCCACCGGACACATGGTGGCACTACGTACTTGGTGGAGTGGGCCTGCAGCTCGGGTTCCCTCCAATCCTGCCTTGAACATGGAGTCCTACCGAGCACACACACACACACACACTCACACACAGACACACAGACACACACCTCCAGCAGATACTCCAGATTACATTGATAAAACCAAAAATATTGGCCCATAGAAATAATACAACACGGAGATAACGGCGGTGCTATCGAGTTTTGATCATGATACCACAACTAAACACGACTAGAATATCAACTGCTCGCAAACAAGGAACAAGAAACAAGAAACTGGGGCCTCACGTCGGCCAAGTGGCAAAAATAAAAATGGATCTGACACCAGTGGAACCCGGTCCACGTCCTCACGCCACTGATGAGAATTACACTGAATTCTCCCGCGCGTGAAAAGTGGCGTTTCAGCTTCTCCCTTCCGTGACGCCATGTAAATAGAGCAGTTTTTTTTAAGAGGCTTTTCAAGGCTTGCGTGTGAGCAAATATGATTTCATTAACCAGGATGTGAGCTCTCCTTTCTGATGGCTGCTAATCTAGATTAAAGGTTTGTCTGGATATTCGCAAATAGATGTGGGAAGAATCGGGCAAATTAAACACACACACCCCAGTCGTGGTGGAATCTATTCAAACAGGGTCAGACACACAGAGGAATTTCTGCTCTTTATTCAATCATCATTATCGCTTTAATTAAATTATTCCCAAATTATTTCTCTGTTAAAAATTGTAATCGTTTATAAAAAGGAATAATAATAACTTTTAATATATTTGCTTTAAATGGGGAGATTTGCCTGCATGGGGATGCACATCAATCTGTTTTCTTTTTGTGTCTGTGTGTGTGTGTGTCTGTGTGTGTGTGAAAGGCACTGGTAGATTTACATTTGTTTAATTATGGAGGCTTGTGCGATCGTCTCTATCTGAACTGCGAGTGTGTGTGGAAAAAAGAATTGTAGGGCCTCAATTAAATCTGATGTTAATTAAATCTGATCTTGTTTTGTGTATTAATCAACCGGCAATTTTAATCTAGTGAACACACAGACTGTAATAAGGAATGTGGATACAGAGGGAGAGCAAGAATTATTTTAATTTCATGCTTGTGATGAATGTTTTTTATATTTTTTTTTTAACATATTTTATTTAGCTGACTTGCATTAGTTCCTAATCTCCGCTCCACCGCCGCCCCTCCGCCCGTGTGTCTTTATGCAATCTGAGCATCATATTCATCCAGAGCTAAATATCTGCACACACATACAGAGGATGTGAAACAGCCTCATGAACAGGCCGGCGCTCACTGAGGTGTCTCAGCAGAAGTGCTGGAGAGTTATTATGTGGAGAACTCTTCTGTGGGAAGGCTTCTTTGAAAAAAATGAATATTGATGTACGAGGCTAATATTTCATTTATTTCCCCCCAGAGAGCGGAAAGAAGGGCGGCTTGTTTGCATGTAAGTGTTCTCAGAATTTCTTTAATTTTTTTTGTGCTACTTCTGCTCAAATGCTTAATTTATCCTCGACCTCATCTGAATTTGTGTTTGTGAGCATGTGTGTGTCTGTGTGTGTGTGTGTGTGTGTGTGTGCCCACGCAGCACGGCCGTGTGTCAGAGTGTTAATTATGTTTACATCAGCATTAAACTGCGCTCTTATCAGATGTACTATTCCTTCTCAGAGGCCGCTTCTCGGTAGAGTGACACCAGAGATAAGTGGGAAAATTTACTCTGTGGTCAGCAGCTCTTTCCACAGATACACCCACTGTGTTGTGTTTCCTCCCGGTTGTTCTACGGCAAACATTCCTCCTGAGCGCGGTGATAGGGAGGGAAACACAACCTCTATCCAAACCACATTAGACTAATTAACAAACTCATTTAAAAGCTGGAGAAATATTGATTGCCATACGTGGAGGGTGAAGGTGGCGGAGGGGGAGAGAGGAGGAAATAAATAAATAAATAAATAAATAAGAGTGTGGCAGGTGTATGTAAATTGTTTGTTGGCAATGGAGAAATTTAAATTACAGTTCAATCAGAGAGGAGGAGAGCGGGGGGGGTGGGTGGGGGGTGGGGGGGAGAGAGAGAGGGGCGAGCGCCCTGTGATTCCCTGTCTCCACGCTCAGTTGATATTTCACTGGGTGAGGATTGAGCGCTACGGGTGCATTTCACACCCTGAATGAGAACGAGGCAATCTCGCTCAGCCGACTAGAACAATAATTAGAATGGAGATTAAATAAAAATAATTAGAAAAAGTTCATCTAGTTTTTTGATGTATTAATTATTCCGCCCCTGCTTTATTCCAAGTCTAATTATCTGCTTCAGTGAAAATGCCAAGATTTTCTGTGAGTCATAAAAAAAAAAATTACATTCATGTAATTATGTCAGCAATTTGGGGGGAAGTCAGCTAAGCAGAGCGACGTCTCTCTACTCTGTCCCCCCCCCCCACCCCACTCACACCCCCCCGCTCCCCCCAGTTTAAAGTAAGTAACTTCTAACTACTTATAACTTATAAGTTAATACAGTCCCTTTCAAGCCAGGGGTATAAATAATAGAATGCAATGGGAGATTATTTACTCTTTAAATGAGGAGCTGCTCCCTCTGCTCTCCCAGCTCCCGACACTCACATGCTCCTCCGCGCGCCACAATGAAAACAAGACCAGTTTTTATCCATTCTTGGTCAGTAGATAATAATTTGCATATAAATGGAAATATTTATTGTGACAAAAAAATAAAAAAAATAAGGGGAAAGGGAGATGTAGGAAGTAATATGCTCATTTTTCAAAAACTCACGGGGCCCCAAGTGTGATATCTGTATTTTCGGAGTCAAGCAGTTTAAAAAAAATAAGACGAACGGAAATCTTAAATAAATAAAAAAATAAATAAAAGAAGGAGAGAATAAATAAATAAGTGAATCGCAGGAGAAGAAAAGGAGAGGGGAGCCCGGGAACCTTTTAAGATGTTTACTACACAAATGGAGTCTCCAGAGAAGACGGCGTCCTGATGAAATATGAAATATGAGAGATAGCTGTCGACATTCTGTACTTTCCTCCCGGCTGTGGAGACGGAGGCAGGCCGGCTGGAGGACTAAGCTGTAATGACTTCCCTTCCCTCCACCTGACTCACCGGGGGGAAACCAATAAAGTTACAAAAATAAACTTTACAGATGTGGAAAAATGTATTAGCGAGATAGGAAATAGGTGACTGCACTTGAAAAGGAAATCGAAAAAATATATGGAAGGTGCACCCCCCCCCTGAAAAATAAGAAAGAGAGAAAAGGTGAAAGTAGCAACCTTTTAAAAAGGAAATAGAATGCAATTGTAAACACACTTTTACATTTATTTTATTCAAAGTATAAAGCGATACATAAAATGTGTGAATACCCTTTTTAAACATTCATTTCTTTGGGAGGTGAGATAAGTCGAGAAATGTCACGTGTGCACGAACATACATGGTGCAAACATGTTAAAGGCCTCTCAGTTGGTTTTGTGTGTGTGTGCACGTTTAAAAGTTTAATTCTCATTCATGAGCACAAACCATTACAATGAGAAAGTAACGTTTCTTCTCCTGGGATTCATTAAATCACACCGTGTGCAGGAGAAGCCGTGCCCACCGGCGCTGTGGCTCCTGCGTGAAACCAATATGCATTGAAATAAGAATGCATGTAAACCGTATGTGCACAGTGCAGATGTGACTGTGGAGGTGTGGGATACGTCTGAACCGATTGGAATCGATGGGAAACAGGACGAGCGTTTCCCAGTTGGTCGTTCTGGTCCAGCTGGGATGTCGCTGTGCTTGCTCCCCATGTAATGGCTTCACGTGAGCATACATGCATACCAAGCCCCCCCCCCCAGCAGCGAGCCCCGAGCAGATAAGAGCCTCAGCTCCTTTTGACTTTCGTGTTTTCCTTTCAGAGACTCCGGCTGTCGGGGTTCCTTGCTCCCCCCCGCCCCCATAGCAATATTGTTTTTGATTTTCTTGATTTAGACGTTTGTCCTGAGTTTCAGAGGCTTTTTATTTTTTATTTTACTGACAGACAAACTGCAGCTTCTGTAGATCGAGATCACACGTGAATGAAAACAGGGTCTGACAGGAGAAGCCAGTTGTCCTGCAAGTAATTAGTATTTTTGTTTTGTTTTGAATCAAACACACAATCTTTGGGGAAATTAATTTGAGAAACTTTTAGAAATACAAAGCTAATTTGTTTCCAGATTTCACTTTTTCTACTTTTACCAGAAGTGTCAGCAAAAGTCTCTTTTATCTCTGACACAAAATATGAATAAAATAAATTGACAAAAAGGAAAAGGTACATTTTCAAAATTCAAACATGCACAAAAATCTACTTTCACAGAGTTTCACATAAACAAACATCGGACGAATATTTGTAAAAATCTTTAGATGTGAGAAATCCTCATTTTGTGCAGCTTTACAGATTTTGACGGTTTCTGCGCCAAAGTTGAATTTGTCTCATCGTTTGAAACATAAATACCTTTCATGTCACTTCCTGCTTGTGGCAGGAAGTGACTCGTAACAATCAGGTGGTTTTATCTGCTATTTACATAAAAGACAGTGATGTGTGTGAAAGCTGAAATATCCATCCTGCCCTTTTATTTGAAGTATTTCTGATCAGAGAGACGTGAGCAATCTATAGAGACGTGCACAATTTATCGAGACGTGCACAGTTTATCGATTGTGTGTGGTGGGAAAAAACTTGATGCGTTGTAAAAGCAGTTGTGCGACAGAACCTTGTGTGTGTTCAGAGATGCAGCGTCTCATCCTGTGCTGTCGTGTAGTTTCTCATTTAGTCTCTTTCTCTTCTGGCCTCTATCTGTCCCCTGCATCTGCTGAGGAGACGCCGTGTAGGACTGCTGCTTATCAGGCCCTGATCAATGCAAGCAGGAAACACACTGATTAGAATATGAACAGACCGCCGAGAGGAAAATATGGCCACACAGACACACACACACACACACACACACACGCACAGACACATATATGCACAGACAGCAGTCCGAGCCGAGCTGCAAAGTTTTGTGAAATATTTGCCTTTTTTCTCTGCAAACACACGAGTCCCCTGATTGAATTTCACAGTTCGACCACATGCAAGAGAATTTGCTGTTAATATATGAACAAGCCAGAGTTTTATTTCTGCCTTCAGTCAGGATTTGAGTCAATAAGGAGACACACACACACACAGACAGACACACACACACACACACACACAAATGTCCAATATACAAGCAGTCCATTTCTAAAAAGCTCACATTTGCGTTCACACGAGCAACTTCTAATACTCGGAGTTGCTCCTCTTGGCTTTGAGAGGCAGTGGAGTGTGTGTGTGTGTGTGTCTGTGTGTGTGTGTGTGTGTCTGTGTGTGTCGTGAAATAGCTGTAATGTAGGATATAAAGTCCAGGAGCGGAACTGCACTTCCAACTCCATTGTCAAAGCTACAGCGTGGAGTTTCAGGTCGGATACACAAGCTGCGGAACAGGGAGCTCTCAAAGCTTCTGGATCGATTTCAGCTGGA
Organism: Pleuronectes platessa; assembly: GCF_947347685.1. NCBI lineage: Eukaryota > Metazoa > Chordata > Actinopteri > Pleuronectiformes > Pleuronectidae > Pleuronectes > Pleuronectes platessa. Next base: position 21,838 of record NW_026519104.1, on the reverse strand, counting down.
AGATGATCTGCTGTTTGTTTATGGACCTTTTTCTTCAATTATGAGGCAAAATGTCAGCAGCTTTGGATTAAAGCAGTAACAAGTTAACCCAATACAACTTGTCTGATCGACATCCAGTGATTATCTCCTGGGAAATTGGTGGAAATGTCACAAAAAAGTAGTGACAAAAATTGGATTCACACCACAATTGAATTGGTTCTTGTTCCGTCCTTCCATCGCATTTTGTAGGAAATTGTTGTGTAGTTTTTGCGTTATCCTGCAATAACAAACATGGAGTGCGGTTGTGTTGTGAGTCGTCACTGGGCAGATGTTGCTCTTTTTTCCTTGAGGGAATGTCAAAGTGTGTGTAGGCGTTTGTGCAAACATGTGTACGTCTGTTTGTGTGTTGGCTATCAACCATATTAAGACGCAGATTAAAGGGGGGTGGGGGGGGCTGGCGGTGTACAAGCCCTGGTCAGTGAGTTGTGTTGACAGACCCGTGGCCTCCAGCTGACACTCTGCTATAAAGGTTGTGTAGCTGGGCCAGAAACAACATGTGCGTTAGGATTCGTCCTGAAGACTCAGTGAAAGGAGTCGGTGTCTTCAGTGATGATATCTGAACATGTGTTGAGTGCGAGCCAGCAACCTAAAGAGCTGTGGACTGTTAATATATCATTAAACACCAATGAAGGTGTAGACGTTTGATGAATATTAGATTATATATATATTATATAAGAGTCGGCAGTTTGTAGAACGTGTCTCCTGATGTAGAAAAATGTCTTCAGCTCCACGTCCTCAGTTCCTCGTCTCTGGTTAGAAAACACACAACTGTTATTTTCTCCAAAAATTGTCCATTAACAACAATCAGTGACCCGGTGAATTCCCCAGTGGTGCGGGCCAACGCAAACACAACACAACACAACACAAACACAACGCAATCAATCCAATTTCTGTCTCCCCCTAAAAATATTTCTGCCAACCATTATTATTATTAGTGCCGTCAGCTTGACTGTCACCAACCGGAATCCACAGATCGTATCTGAGGCGACTTCCTGTTGTTGGTCCGTGTGACGATCTTTGTGTTTTTTTGTAAATCCAGATTAGGAGGCTCATAAAAACCCAAATGAGTTTTTATGACTGATTTCTGACTCGAGCAGGAGTCACGATGAGGACAAGTGTTTTCTCTGGATCGCTATTTACGGCCCTGGTTGTCTTTGGCCAACAGAAGGCGCCACATTGGGGATGGGGGGGTTGGTGGGGTAGGGGGGGGGGGGGATCGAAAAATTAGGGGCCTATCAATTACTGACCCCGCCGGGCGACCTCCTGACTCACTTGGACTCCCATTCTCTCCACGCACGGAGTCACAGGTTAAGTCTGGGGTTTGGAAAGGATCCCAGGGTGAACATTAAATTCTTAATGCACTCTGGTTCCCCGGGGGCCCGTCCTCACGAGTGGGGGAGGGGGGGGGGGGGGCACAGGGGACCACTCTGCCCAGTCTCATAACTGGGATTGAGTGGCTGTGTAGAAAACGTGCGGACGACTCCTCATCTTTGCAGTTAAAAAGGTTTGAGGCCAATAAAATAAACAACACTTTCTTTAGTTAGCCCCACTTTGTTCTACCTCACTTGTGTGTGTGTGTCTGTGTGTGTGTGTGTGTGGTTTCCTGTGTGTCGCGTCTACTCCGTGCAAAGGAAAATAAAGCTGTCATTAATCGGCGAGGCTGAGTTCCTCCTCTTCCTGGACGTTTGTTGTTGCTATGTCTGAGTGGAGGAGGAGGCCGGCGGCTAATTGATCGACAGCCCCTCTGGGACTCGGTTATGATGATCAATATTGACAGATGTTTTCTGCCCTCGCCGTCACTCGTAAACATCTGTACGCATGCAGCCGCACAACTGGCTGCTTGTGTGTGTGTGTGTGTCTGTGTTTGTGTGTGTGTGTGTTTGTGCCTGTGGCCGCCAAACAAAAACAACCAGCAGGTTTAAATTTAGACTGGAGATGAAATGGAAAATGACCGACACAGGATCCACATAAAGATATATATTTTTTCTAACTGTGTAATATTCAGTTTACTACATATCCTGGTCACGAATATTAATAAATTATTTCAATTTTAAAGTATCCTGAAGGAAGTGCACCCTCCTCTGTCAAGGCCCAAGAGTCTCGTTATGAAACCAAAATTAAATCTGCTAGATCCAGGATTTTTATTGGAATCTGCACCAAATTGCATAAAATAATAAATATCAGTGCCCTCTTGACAAAGATTTAAAATGATTATCTTTCTTTATTCTAATACTTTAACGTCAGTGTTTGTTTCTTCCTGAAAAATCTATTTCCAAACTGCAGAAAATACAGAATAAAAAGTAAATTAGATGAAATAAACTTCCGTCTTTTGTCCAAAACAATTGGTCTCAGCTCTTCTGATTCGTGGTCACACAATATGGCAGCAGTTTTGGAAGGTCAGGGTCTTGGTGGCAAAGAGGTGGGCGGGGGGGCGGGGGGGCGACAGTGAAAAAGAACATTTGGGTCACTGGGCAATTACCGACACTCTCCATCACAATAAATGGACCAGCACATACGTCCCCCTCAATTAATGCATTAGGCGGGTCAGAGGTTATGTAAGCACCAGCCCCTCCGCCAGGAATGGGCGGGGTTTCATAATCCAGGAAGCGCGGGGCTCGCACCTGATTGGTCGTGTTTTGAATGTTTAGCTTATGTGTCAAAAAGAGAGCTGGGGGGGGGGGGGGGGGGGCTGAGGAAAGTGCTGTGCTGGGTCTTACTGAAAAACCTTTACATGAAAATGTTTCAAAAGATTCACATCCTTCTTTAAAGAGTAGTTATTACACAACCTCCCATTGATCTCCCAGTGAGATGAATGATGATGTGTGTGACCTGAACATCACGTTGTAATCATCCCTCAAGCTTTAACGGAAAATTTATAAGTTGTGTTTGGATAGAGGCCGATCACAGGAGCACGGTAACACAAACAGCAGCATCGCACAAAGGAAGGAGGCTGCTCTGTTGTGTAGTCAAATAGTGTCACGACTGGTTCCTTACGATGGTTTCTCTACTGTCAGGTGGAGGTGGAAACACCCTTCTTTGCTCTTTCCCTTCCTCTGAGTTTCTATTATGGCGGGGAGCGCTGTTGGTCGTTGCGCCTCGGGCCAAATTCCACATTCATCCGGAACACACACACACTAACACACACACACACAGCAGCTCACACACATCACTAGTTGAAGCTTTCTAGGAAATGCGAGTTGACCTCTCCCTTTGTCACCGCGCCGCCCTGTAAAGAGACGTCAAGCCTGTGATGGTGGGTGAGGGTTGTGAGGTATGTGGTCATCTGAGTTTCTGTCCAGCTTCACTGTGACACACTCTACAGTTGTGTGCCTGAGTTTCAGCAGGTTGTGTGTTTGATTTGTGGATAGAGACCTTTTGGGACTGTGAGTCGTATCAGGCAATAAAACTAAAATAGGATTTAGAGTTTGTGATGTCCTAAAGGTAAAAGTTAATCATTATGAAAAGGAACATTACAATACTTTTTGGTTTAAGCACAAAATGAGAAAAAATTTAAGCGGATCAAGTTTTTGTTTCACATAAAAGCACATCTAGTGTAGAATTATCAAATCCAAAATCTTTGTATTAAAACAACCTGGACAAATTTAAATTTAAATGTTCTAGTTCGAGAGATTTTGTTCCTCGTCCTTAAATAAATATATAAAGTCTCTGGATCCCCTCCTTTGTCCAAATCGAAGGGAAAATTTTATAAGTTCATTCTTGACTTTCGTCCCTTCCTTCCAATATTTGTGGAAAACCATTCTGGAGTTTTTGCGTAATACATATGAAGAGAATTGTGTTTAAATATTGTGGCTTTTTGAGTCGATCTGTTTCCTTTTTAGAACTACATCAGATATCCGTGACATCTTGTTGTGCAAACACGGAACATATTTGATGACGTCCGTGAGAAGTGTGACACAAACTGATACCGACACTGAAACGGCAAGAAAAAAAAAAGGAGCCGGTTTTCACTCCCATCACCACCAGTCAATCATTCACCAATAATACCAGTTAAAACCTTCCCTAAAGCGCTCTTTATATTTCCGTGTGTGTGTGTGCAAGCATGTGTGTTTACAAGGGTAGTTGAGGCCATGTTATATTAAGTTTTAAGGCTATGTGAGGGGGGGGGGGGGGGGGGGTGACAGTCTCTTTCTCAGTGGCGAGACTTTGAAGTCGGGGCAGTTCTCTCTTTGAGGTGGTCTATCCCCCGTTCTCAACAGTGTTAATCATGCGTGAAGAGAACATGCTCGCTCTGTGGTTGACCGGGCATCGCTACTGATGGCTTCCCCCAGTCTCTGTGCGGGTTGGGCGGGTGGGGCTCAAGGCAAAGGGTGGAGGGGGGTGGGTGGGTCGGGGGGGGGGGGGCGGCCCTGATTAGCATGGCCAAGGGCTAACGCAGTAAAAAGGAAAGCGCAGCAAATAAAAATATACGGGGGTCAACCCGTTCAACCGTAGCCACAAAGGGAAACGGGTTCAAGGGAATTTACATTTTACTACGAGGAAGTTATTCTTTTTTTATTTTACCTGCCAACAAAGTGCAGATCATTTTTATGGATTGTGAAATCCTGCAGAGTATCAAACCAAATGTACGTGGACACAGACTTTTATGTGCTGTCGTTTTTCACGGCTCGGACCAAATCCCAAAGTTCCAGTTAAAGGATCTTAACGGGCACGTTGAGGGATTTTCCTCTGCAGCCGCTGCTTTACATGTATTTCTTCTCCCATTCACACTTCATGCATCTGTTCATGCCTCAAAGCCTGATTTGAATTGCTGTTAGATATCTGAAAATGCTAAGTACGTTCAAGAAAATTGATCCGAAGATTTTCAATGAAACGTTAATGATGAAAAGTAAAATGAGGGATTTAACTGTTGGCAAAGAATCATCCTTCACCGCTAGTAGTCGAGTCCTGGCTGATAAGAACCAATCAGGAAGTGACCGATACTGACGGCATCATCGTTTTCCAAAAGTTGGACCAGACCAAAACACAAACCCGGCATTTTCAAGAGCCTTCTCCAGACTTCTCTTGTTTTAGGGCCTCCTGGAGTCGAGTGTATGCCAGATGTGAACGTAGAACCAGTTTCCAGACTAAAATGTAGTTCTAGTGTCTTCACAGATCGTTCAGCGGGATCAGATAAATGGGACAACACTGTCACTCCTTCTGTTTAACATTATTCCAGAGGACCGATCCTGTCTTTGGTTACGTACCGATGTAGTTACACTTTTCCAGGATTACATGTGCGCCTTGGAAAAGAAGACTAATGCAATTTCACTTTTCCAGCATCTGGCTAGAATGCATCTCAAACCGTCTCCAGAAGTCGTCTGACCAACTGGATCTGGGTCTGTGTTGCTTCTTGGGTTCTTCCGAAGGCTGATAGTCATCTGATCTGCCCATGAAGAGAGACATTTTTTTTTTTGTTTGCTTCAAACTTTGTGGCAACAGTTTGTGCGAAGCTGTTTCCTGTTTTTGACATGAACGCACGAAGCAAGATCAATAGCAGAACATGGGCTGCCACGGGAAAATATCTCGACCTTTATCCCATCCAAAGCCTCTGGGAGCCAATCTGCAGCCGGAGTCCCAAACTCATGTCGGGAGACGTCTTCTAGGACTGGAGGCAGACGCATTGATGCCCGATGGTTTGAGTGGGAGACATTTAACAAACCCGTGGATTGTCATTTTTTGCGAGGCGACATACTTCTCTGTCGTGTATATTTATCAAACCAGGGTAATTCATCCGCCCGCAGATATTAATAACTGCACTGGGAGTAGGAACATTGGACGGGTCAGGGAAAGAAGTGTAGGAGATTGCCGGCCCTAATGAAAGGATATCAGAGGGAGAAAAGGCCAAGAGAGAGGAAATGGGGGTGGAGGAGGGGGGGTGGGGCCTTTGAGCAGGGGGAGGCACAGACAGTTGAGTCATATTTCAGGCCTGATTGGAACTGACAAAGTGTTATTGGAGGACTCAGTCCCCACAGCATTGTTTGCTTTAGAAAGTCAGGGCCAGATTTATTATGACTGAAAAACATTAGAGAGATCGGAAGTGGGACCAGCGCAGGGAGCACGGCATGTCTGTCTGCGCGCTGAGAAAAGGAACTCTACAGAACTCGTAGAGCGACGTATCGGGCAGATCTGACGCTCTATGCCGTTCATAAAAAAGATTTAAAAGTGTGGTGTTGAAAAACGCTGATGCAGTCAAAGGAATGGCCGAATATTAGGAATATAAACGGTATGCCTCGGTGTGGAGCTCTACATTAGTTCCCTCATGGAGACGAATGGCTGCCATTTGTCATGTTTAGTGTTATTGTGTTGACAGATGCGTGTTCACATCTCATAGAGTGTAGCGTTTTTATCTCTTCAAAATGCTCACAGTGCATCCAAATCCATTTTCTATTCATCGAGTTAAAAGTCAAGTTTCTGAGGAGCGGTAGTGTCTGAAACAGAAGGTTGCAGGTTTGAATCCCACCCTGAACGTGGCAGTTATCTATCCAGGCAGGACAAAACTCTGTGTGGTGTGGTCTCACTGAAGGAATAAGGAACCCTTGAGCAAGGCAGAGAACAGATGTGATGGTTTTGAGGAGGCCAGAGGTTTGAACACATCACAGATCTGAGAAACGAGGTCTTGTTCTACACGTTGCTCGCTCAACTCTCTCTACTGGGCGAACGAGGCTTTCAAATAAAAAGAAGTGAACACAGGCAGAAAAACAATGGCAGCCAGAGCGGGGCGCTGTCATCCTGACCTGCGCTCACACATGTTTTGATAGTTAATGGACAGTGTGGAGAGGCTAAGCTCACTGTATTTGAGTAACCGCCGCCTGACCCCTTCGTCACCCACCACCCCCCCCCCTCCTCCTCTTCGCACACTGGGACTGTGAACGGCGGCGAGAAAAAAGAGGGAGGAGGAATAGAGGGAGGCGGCGGTGGTGGCGGGGGGGGGTGCAGCCGGGTCCTCAGTGAATGAAGCCTCTCGCTGGTGGTTGCCTGTGTGTTGTGTTTGGTTTGGCAGAGTCGTGTCCACACAGCCGCCGCGGCACAGACGGCTAAAATCAGCTGACTGCTGCAGAGACGCTGGTTCTGACGCTGGGATGTTTATTAGTTCAGTGGTTCAGTCGTTTAATAATCTGATCAAATGAGAAATGAAAGAACAGATGTCAGATTAGAGATACGACTTGTAAAGTTTGATTTTAAGAAAATGAATAAATATCCGATTCGTTATTTGTTAATTATTTATTGTTTGAGTTTTATTTACCTGGGATAAACATTTATAAAAGTGAATATATGTCGGTTGGACAAAAAACAGAAGTCTGAAAACATCAGTTTGTACTTTGAAAACTTACTGATCCTCATTAATCCTAATTTTCTGACATTTTATAAACAAAATCGTCTAATTATGCTAATCGGCTGTTTAAATAATCTTTAAAAAAAACAAAACAAGAAATCTTAGATCTGTATCAGTCTCTGTTTTGAATCGTAAACCCTCAGCCTCGGCGTCAGGACCTGGATAGTGTCTCGTTGCATCACATCCAGCGCTGATAAAGAAGTTGTCAGTCAAGAGCGGATTCCGCTTCGCTCGGAGATAAACGAAGATAAACCGATAAACACAAGATGCAGATAGAATGATGATGGTGTGAAGGGGTTGATTAGAGACATGGAAATACAGAGATGTGGAGATTGGAGAGAAGAATTAAAGTCGGAAAGGGAAATGTGGCAGATGTGAGGTACCTCTTGGCTGCGGTGCAAAGCTCTTCCACCGGGTCCTGAGCAGCCGGGTCGAGAGCCAAGAACTGAGCTGGCTGAGAGAAAATGAGGAAGGAGGTGAGGTGAGGAGAAAAGAGAGGAAAGACTCCTGAGGTTCTTTTGGCTCACAGACCCACACAGGAGATTGTGACAGAAGTATTCTTCTTATTTGGGTCATTTGTTCATAGACTCCCCGTTTCTGCAGGAAAGTGGGTTCAACCAAAGTGCCACCAGGTCATAACATAACCCCCGAAGGAATCTGGTCACATCCCTGCACCCCCCCGCCGTCTCCCGGCTCGTGTCCCTCCAAGCAGCAGCGGTGAAGGGTGGGGTCTGGTTTGTCAGGGAGATAAGTTCACGGTCTGATCCTGCGTGAGGGTTGCCTGGCCTGGGTCACGGGGTCGTGGGGGGGTCGGCGGGGATGTGCTGATCTGGGAGCGATTAGCTTAATACGATTAGTCCGCGATACGACACGCCAGCAGAGCCAGGTGTTCGCCGGGGAGCCGCGACTCTCGACTGAGGCGGAGGATCGAGGACCGGTGCGAGTAGAAAGTGAAAGGGTCACAGAGGCTGTGTTTTTCAGACTGGAGTCGGGGGGGGGGGGGGGGTCCTGTGCCAGACGGGCTGTACAGTAGGACACGAGCTGAAGGAGCCTCAGATTACAGAGATGACACCTAATGTTTATTTAATTTATTACAAGAACTTCATTTGGGCCGATTTTTAAAAGACTCCACATGTAACTAACTGGTCCCCAAACTTTTTTAGAGTTTAACCTCTCGGCACAAGTTACATGGGAGTAAAACTTTTGTTTTTGCAGCCGAGTTTCCAGGGAAAGAACTTCTCTCCATCTATTATTTAGTATATCAGAAATCCTTTTATAATTTATAATTTTATATTTCAACTAAATTCTTGGTTCACAGGCTCCCTGGTCCTGCTCAAAAATATTTGAAATCTAGACAAAAAAAAATATATATATATAAAATAAAGTAAAACTTGGGTGATAAAATAAAATATACACGTGAAATATAAAATATAAACCAAAATAAAGTATATAACTGAGTAGAATGAATGGATGAGAATGTAAGTTATACTGTTAGTGGGTGAACTGGCCCTTTAATAAGTCAGACGCTAATCTGAGTCACAATCATAATTTCTCTCTAGATCGTGATGCATGTTTTTCTGGATCCAAAGGGAAGGGAAGTTGGGGCTTTTAAAATATATTACGGATATCGTTTATTTTTTAATATGCTGAGGTTGAGGTGTTGGCACAAACTGCACTGTAAGACTTTTTTTAACCAGAATGCTTTGCAGTGGACGCTTCACTTTCGTGGCTCAGTTAAGTCAATAACAGCTGGGGACTGTTTCTGTTGGGTTTATGACCTGTGTCTGTGTGTGTGTCTGTGTGTGTGTCTGTGTGTAGATGTAAAGCTCAGCACTAAAGACGATGTCCCTTCAGGTGCTGCAGGTGTTGTCCCTGTGTGTGTCTGTGTGTGTGTGTGTAAAGTTAAAGCTCAGCACTAAAGACGATGTCCCTTCAGGTGCTGCAGGTGTTGTCCTCGTGTGTGTCCGTCCTCTCCGGTTATCAGCACACACACAGTTGTGCTTTGTGCCACACACACTCATGTTTCCTCCGCTCTGGCCTGTGGAGGAACCGGGCAGAGCGAGCGACATGACCTGGAAACCTGCAAAGGATTGTGGGAATGACCCACAAGAGTCGTGGGTCAGCCGCCGGTCACACAAGTTTTCTTTCAAATTTAAAAACAGGCCTATTTAGGGGACGTTTGGGTAATTTGGTCCTGATTCATTGACTTCAAGTGGAAATTACAACCTGAGCCTCCTACACTAACTTGAGAAATGTGCTGCCACGGCTCCACAAAGTCCCTCCTGTTGGAACACCTGGCTGTTAGAGGAGGCTCCTGCAGGACCCCGAGGTCCAGGGGCCAGGCCCGGAGCTTCCTTAGCCCGAGCCCCGGGGCCACGCCGCCTTTTGTCCCCGGGACGGCAGCGCTGCTCGGATTCCCCGCTCCTATTCCCAGCTCCGTAAGAGAACACCCCAACTACACGGGGTCCACCGGCTGGTCATGACCACGGGTGCATGTGAATGTTAGCGTTTGTGTGAGTGTGTTTGTTGACCTGTCGTCTTAATTGAGTTACGGGGAGTGGATGACCGTGCGCTGCAGCTGACTGGAGCTGAATGGTGCACCTGCAGCTTTGTTGGACGTGCACTGCCGTGACCCCCCTGACCCCTTGACCCCTGGCCTGTAACTGTAAACCTGGACTACAGCAGAAGTGTACTAGACGTATAGGAAACCTGGCGCATTGTGTCCACGTGAGCTTGCGGCATCTGTGGATTTCGTTTACCCTGAAACTTCAAGGTAGCGCCTCGTTAATCGAAAACGCAAAACTTCCTACACGAGCGAACAATAGAGTCCGAGTCCCGAGTCCAGGGCTGGAACAAAGGGCCGGGAAGTGTATGAACGCCTGTCTGGCAACACGTGAAGCCAGCTGTGAAGGACATTACACCGTGACCGCGAGACCCCTGAGAAATACAGCTTACAGTATGTTTGAGAAGAAAACTGCAGGACAAAACTCCCCCCCCCCCTCAGCTGTCCCCTTTAAAAGCAGGCTTAATACTGGCTTTATTGTTATTCCTGCCTGTTTTTTAAAGGGGCAGTCGAGCCAGGGGAGTAATCCGCCCGTCAGCACTCACATTAATGGCCTAATTGGTCTCTTCTCTCCCAGTCAAAACGAAGGCCTCAGCCTTTAACGGAAACGCTAAGCCCCCCCGAGCCCCTCGCTCTTAAACACCCGAGAAATACACGATGTCTCCGCAAAGTGGAGCCGTCACGACCTTTCTCTCGCTCATTCACATTGTTGTCATTCCTGTTTTTTTGTCCTCTTTTCTGTTTCCCTCCATCATGCTGTGCGTCATGTGTGGCACCACCAACTCAGCGGGATCCTCAGGGGGTTTAACCTCTTGGCTTAAAGTGGGTAATGCGTTGTCAAGGCTAATATTCATACAGGACATGATGAGCTGCATTATTACGAACAATAAAGAACGGCTCACTCTGAGTTTTTCACTTCTTTTAAATAGCTCTACTCCATCCAAAGAGTCTCCTAAGCTGTAATGTGTGTAATTAGTCATTTCATGATATAGAAACGTGGAGAAACATCTGGATTGACACTTGAATTGGTCCTGCACGTGAAATCGGTGCGACCTCAATATCGTGGCTCCACACTTTGATCACATGAGAGCGCAAGATGGTGGCACACGTCTCCACCAGGGGGGGCAACGGATCACAAAAACTCATGGTTCGGATCAGATCCTGGTTTCTAGCCACAGATCCGATAATTGTTGGGTTCAGCAGTTTTGTAATGAAGCAAATAAATGTACGATTCTAACAATAACATGAGAGATCTCGGAGATGGTGTTGATTCCTCGTGTAGTCCATAAAGTTTTTACCATCCTTACAGATGGCCATAAGTAATTCTTGCTTCACATCCGTCTCCATTCTTTAACGTCTCTTCCCCTCAATCTCAAACACGCTTCCTCTGTTTCCACTACTTTTTAAATAAAAAAAAATTGATATTGCCGTTTTGGTTCCAAGCCCAACCAGAGTTTGTGGAAAGGCGTCATCGTGTCCCTGTGTTAGAAACGCTCAATCCGTGATAATCTAATTGTTCAGATGGCCAGCAACACTTGCGAGGGGCTGGAGTTGTCAACCCGGGGAGCTTCCCCCCCCCCCGCGAGTCGTGTGCAGCCGAGGTCAGCCACAGTGTGAGCGCGGCTATCTGCAGACTGGGGGTTAGCCAGCTAAGTGAAGAGATTAGCACAATGTGAACCGCCACAGGTGGATGCAGTTATTGTATCATTTCCTAAACTTAATTAAATCAGCGAATGGAGGATGACTGCGAGAAAAAGGAGAGCAGAGAGGGAGTGATTGACGCCTATCGACGCGGCCATCAACACAACTGCTCGGTAGTTTAATTTCCACTTCAGCCCCGGTCTCCCGCTCTCCCCTTCACACATACGCAGCCGAGGCTCCCATGCCAGATCAGCCAGGATGGGAGGTGAGGGGTTGGAGGTGAGGGAGTGGAGCTCAGTTGGCAGTTTAGTCGGTTTGTGTGTGTGTGTGTCTGTGTGTGCGTGTGTGTGTGTGTGTTCGAGGGGGGGTGGGGGTTTGGGGAGAGCTCATGTGTTAGTGTAACTGAAGCTGTCATCCAGCCCCAGGGTCACCTCCCCAAAGCACGCCGGCTGTCTCTTTTAATAGACTAAACACATATGTCTCTCTATATCAGCGCAGGATGAGGAGCGAGGGGGGGGGGGGGGGGGGGCGAGGGCGTGGACCCGCTTCATAATTGGCCTGTCACAATTTTTTTATAATGTTTAGTGGAAAAATGACAATTTAAAACACGAGGTGCTGCATGTGACGAACAGGAGCTGCAGCAAAAATCTAAAAATCATTTTCTGACCGAAACCATCTCTTTGGTTAACAAACACTTTCCGTCATTAGCACTGTACGTGTTTCTTATGTAAGACACAAGTTGGGGGGGGGGAACTTTGGTGGCATATGCAACATCATCGTGGTTTTTAAAAGACGTGTGTTGAGGAAATGCTGACGGCTTGTTGTCTATTAGGAGGATCACACAGCACCCTGTTATCTCCGGGCCCTTCCTGTTTTAATGTAGAACAAAGTAAGTGATGACTCCAGAAAGCATCATTAAAGTCATAACTGATCTTTTTTTAATGACGTTGGCTTTGTTGATCGTCTTTGAAATGAGTCACGAGTAGTTTCTGATGCATTTACGACAAGTGATATTCACGTAAACAAACTGATGAGGGTGTAATAATTATTATTTCGAAGGGGAATTGTTGAATTAACTTTTTGAAGCTAACAATTTCATCGCTTTGACTTAAAATCCTCGCAACACGCTAAGTGGACTTTAAATCATAAAGTCCCCCTAACTAAAATTATGTAATTAAAGTAAAGTAAGAGTTTATGAAACTAACATGAATCTGGCTTTTAGCAGATGATTTTCTCACCCCCGGCAGATCAGATGTGTTTAAGAGATATTATATTGCATTATATTGCATATTGCAATTTGACACTGTTCTACTGTTTGCAATTTGCATTTCACTTTTTACTTTAGTTTTGATATCTTTTATCTTTTATATATTTTTATTTTAAATTCAGTTTTCTATTGTTTTTATTATTTGTGTTGTATTTATTATGTTTTTATGTTTTTATGTTCATTGTATGCACCAATAACCAGAGCAAATTCCAGGTAGGTGTAAACCTACTTGGCAATAAATACCTTCTGATTCTGATTCTTTTACTTTTACTAAATCAGAAAAAGTTAAAGCACTTAAAAAGTTAAGTGCAGAAGCTGCAGAAAGTAAGTTTGCAATGATTAAAACAAATCATGCATACAACTTGTACCGAGTGTTGTGATGCATTAAATACACTTTGAATGTGTTTTATGATGTTGAGTGTTTGCTTAAGGAGAAGTCGTTAATGTCTGCAGGCTCCATAAGCGACTAAACAAAATCATCCGTTAGACATCTGAAAACAATTTTAGTTGCAAAATGAATAACGGCTGCACCGCGACAGGTCTTAGTCATTCCGGGGCACCGAGACTTTTATTGAAACCTCTGAGTTGAAACCAAACTGTTCTCTCACTGCTGAGCGGCTTCACTGACACTGTTGAGGAACACAAACTGAATCTTTAACACAAAACATATTGTTTGCTCTCGGCTGCTGAAGCTTTTATCCTCCTGAGTGTCCTTAGTCGACTTTAATACGAAATAAATACTTGAAGAATATAAGCGTGGGAAATTTTCTCAAACCCAATTTTGGGGGAAAATGCCAGAAATATGTGGCTTCCATATGTGAGTCATCCGGTGAAATCAAGCTGACCACAACTGCTGCTCATTTTAAATATGTAAAAATACCAACTGGTAAAACCTACGTTCTGTGAATATTAGAGAACAATTCAGAAAGGTAGTTTTGGCTTTTGTTTAATTTCAATTAATCCGCGGCTAGCAACTTAATCACCACTGTAGCTTCTAGTGTCAACAGATAAAATTATAAATACGTTAAAACATATAAATACCATAAATAATATACATGTTTGACTACTTTAAAACTGAAATATACCAGCAGCAAGTGTTAACTTATGCAAAACAATATCTTGAGCTACCTGTTGCAGGATAGGACATAAATCCCACCTCCTCCATGTTAGTGAATGGGACACAGACTAAACTTAAAAACAAAGTAAACGCTAAATAGATGTTTTCTGTCATTTTAGTTTATTCATATCACATCGGTGTGCAACTGTTTGAGGCATGTCTGGTTTTAATTTAAAACTTGATGCTATAAGTTGGGTAAAACTTTATGATTGACAGCTGTGACTCTGGCTCCAAGCGCACATGTCCAGGATGTTTTGGCGTTCAGATTTGGACGGTGGGGAGAAGCAGGGACGCGTCGTCCATCTTTGTTCGCAGTCCGTGGGTTTAGCTAACGACCCGATCTTCTGGAAACGTGTAACTGATGAGATACCGAGGTCGGTGTTTTTCAATCGAGTGATTAATGATTTCTCAAACACGGAAGCTGATAATCTCGATAAGTCTTGGCAATCCATTGTACTTCTTTGAGGAGGATGAGGAGGGTTTGTAGCAGGAGGAGGAGGAAGGAGAGGAGGAGCTCACAGCGGGGGGGCAGCAGTGCAACAGAAGGGGTCCAAAAGTGAGTCAGAAGATCCCCCCCCACTCCCTCCCCTTTAACAGGCTCTTCAGAAAGCTGCTGCCTGGCTGCGCCGTTGAACTTGGCCTTGCTGTCACTCCGGCGTAACACAACACCCGGCTCAGAGGGGCCTGACAGACCCGGGGATGGAGGGGGGTGCGGGGGGGCGGGGGGTGGGCCTGGGAGGGCAGGGGCCCGCTGGGACCCAGAGTGCATTTCAAACCCATCAGTGTCAGTTAGTTCACTAAGTGGTGACATAATCACCATCGCCATGGCTGCTCCTCTGGGAGAGCCAGGCAGAGGCGGTGGGAGCCCCGGGCCTCCTCCTCCTCCTCCTCCTCCTCCTCCTCCTCCAGTCGTTATGCCGGGCCGGAGGGGGGGGGGGACCTGGCGTGGAGGGGCTTTAACAAAACTGCTCCTCTGTTGTACTTGTCAGGGTATTAGTGATCAAATCAGTTCTGAACCTGTACAGCGTGGGGCTGCTAACAGACCTACAGGTTCAGTGTGTGGAACTAACTCACATCTACAGCTCAAAACTCAAAAGATGTTTTAGTTTGTCCAGTCTGGGCTCCTGTAAAACAACATGGCTGCCTCCGTAGAGAGGACCCACTCCTGATGTAAATATAAAGTATAATATATAAAGGGCCCATTCTAGGGTAAAGAAAACTACAATTTGTACAATTTAGATGAAACACAGGACTTTTTTGTATAAAACTATTTCCAATAGGTCACTTTCACCTAAATCTGAACCCTTAAACCATACCCATCATAAATCCACATCTAGATTCACAGCTTCTGCTTCTGTTAGAGAACAATCCGCATTAAAGCAGCGACTCTTTGAGCAGTGATGAGTGCAGCAGCGAGTTCGCCACTGTTTTGTTTCCTGTTTCAACCACATGAATCGTGAGGAAACTACCTGGGCTGTCACAGGAAGACGGCATCTGATCCAAATGACTGGCCTGACTTCTCACAGAGCGCCTGCAGGCCGAGGCTTGTTTGTCACAATCTCACCTACTCGTTTCCACCCTCATGCCGATCTAAAGGTCGCAGGTCGCCGACTCATCGTTGGGTGGCGGTGGTCGCGGCCTGGATTTCTCTTCCACGAGTTTTTGGAATAATGACGAATGGTTTCTCTGGCACACACAAAAACCTCTAATATGACGCTGAGGTCCAGCAGCATGAAGGTTGTGGGTTCAACTCTCGTCCAACGTCAGCTGGGATTGGCTCCGACCTCAGAGGATGAGCAGAATAGATGATGGATGGACTTGAAGGTCTTCTTCATTCCTCTGTAGCTTCATCTGTTCATCTTGGACGATCCAATCAAGTGTTTAGAAGTTTATTCTGCACTCGGCTACTTCCCCTTATCCTCAATTATGTGGAAATATAAGTAATTCTGGGACTCTCGTATTCCTTCATATCTGTTGTACTTGACATTATTCAAATTGAAATAGTTATGGTCTTGAAACCCTGAGCACACAGCTGATTTAAATGCTTAAAGACACAAATGGAAGGACTATGATGGACGGGTTCTGCTGAGTGGACTGTTTTTCTCTTGGTGTATTTAGATTGTGTTTTAGAGAGTTTGTGTGAATCCCTGTAGAGACACACATGTTCTGTTCTAACCCTTATCTCAGCTGCCACTGGTTTACAAACCCCAAAAACACACATGAGAAGTAGCTCACACATTTTTTTGGGGGGGTGCTTTTCCCTCCTTTTTTTTTTATCTGCCTGTGGCTTCTATCTCCTCGCACCTTCACCTACGAGTTGTGCGTCTTGGTCCAATCTCACACAAGATGGTTATCACACTGCAGAAGCTGTGAGACCTCACTTTGTCAGCGAGCCGACGCACAAACCGCCGCTGTCGTTACCTGTTTGCTCCCCCCCCCCCCCCCCCCCCCCCCCCGCCCGCTCCTTCACCTCCAAACCCCGGCCGAAGGGATAACACGCCGGATCACGTGATCCCAGTAACGCCCTCCTGTCCATCAACGCCCGGCTATCTGGCGATGGACAAGACAAAAGGGGGGCTTATCAAACAAGGGGTGGATGATAACACCGCAGCCAATTAAGATACGCCGGCTCCATCACACGCAGTCGGTGCCCACTATCACCATGAAAGGGTCAGGGAACGAGAGGGGGGGATGAATGGGATCGGTGATCGAAGACCACGTAGATTCAAACCACGACAGACGTGTTCTGAGACGTGTCATGTGATTTGTCACGAGGACGTTTTTATACCTTTTTGTCAGGATCCATGCAGAGGGTGAGGAAAGTGCTCTGCGTGGGGGGGGATGAGCACTAGATGGCACTAATGAATGGTAATTACACTCATCTGCTCCTGGAGGAATCAGCACCATTATTTATTTATAACCATTTTTATATTTAACTAGTAGTAGTTGAACAGAAAACTGGTGAATTAAAACACAACTCGCTGCTTTTAAAATATAAATAAAACATTTATTTCCTAATGAATATAAAGATTTTTTAAAGTGTAGGTTTATATTCAAACTGTAGTATTTTAAATATTTTATATATATATTATTTCACATGCTTTTTAATGCTCCATGTTCATATTTAAGTCACTACAATAAAATTTGAATTCTTTCTGATTTTCTAAATAAACATTTGAAATTATTGACCCCTTAATTATCACTATCCCAGCGTTTAATTCATCTCCTGCTTATTAAACGATTTATAAGTTGCCCTCCGTGAGAAAGAGGCAGATTTTGCCACTTTTAATTTTTGCACTTCTCAGACACGGTTCTCACCTCGGTCGTGTTCTCACAGGTGGGCTCCGTGGTTTCCTGCTGGTTTCAGACGAAGACATCTCGCTTTCAAAAAGTCCCACTAACTTTCATACGAGGAAATAATTAGAATAAAGGTTCGATAACATGGAACCAAGTGTGAGAACGTCGATTAAGGTCGAGGACACTTTACCTTCTTTAAAAAGGAGCAAAACCTTCGATGAGGATCAGAACTTTGTGTGTGATATATGAAACAAATACACCAGCTGTGGCTTTAATTAGCCCGATGGAGAAGATGGATAACAGAGATGGAAACAAGATGATGAACGAGGATTCAACAAGTGCTGGGTCTCCGTCCGTCCCCTGTTATCACACCCCGGGCGTCCTCTGGCAGATCGGGCCTGAGACATGTCAACTTAGTGTGGATGTCAAATCTCTGGTGCTTATGAGAAGGCCAGGGAGCACCAGAGATAATGGCGGCCCGCGACGGCAGGGGTTAGTTATCGTACAAACGGGGGTCGCCGCTCCGGGACCCCCCCCTCCCCCCTCCTGGCCCCTCATCCCCTGGTGCCACGGCCGGGCCCCCCCCCCCCTGTAATCGCCCATCTGTACTCCCTGTGCTGCCGTGCTCCTGTTTGTCGCCGGAGCTTATCGTAGGCAGGGGCTTAATCTGCACCGGTGATAAGATATGTGCTGCTACACACACACACACACACACACACACACACATGCACTTTTTCGACACTTCCCCACACTCCTCTCACTGTCGACCGGTGGTGCTCTGATACGTTTTGCCACCGCGTCACTTACTGTCGCTCTTCTCTGGAGTTCAGTCGTTAATCGGTAGAAATTCTGGAAACTCCCTTTTTTAACTAAATTCATTTATCAGCATAATTTGTTTGGTGATTCATGGAAACAGAGGGAGCAGAGAACATTGGGGTTTCAGTGAGTTCAGCTGATAACAGGGGGGTGGGGGGTGGCGGGGGGGGGGGGGGGGGAGCTGAGTGGAAAAATGTCAAGTCCGACTGACCAAAGAAACCTCAGAAGTGGGTGATGAGGTGATGAGGTGATGACATTTATCCCGTCCAACGTCTTTCGGACTTTTTCTGGTGTCGACTGCCCGACTGATGCGATGCTATCTCTCCCCTGTTTGCTCACACTTTGTCTCATTAAGAGCGTAAAGAGCAAAAAACATCTGATTTCAAAGATTAGATAAAGCAAGAGTCAGAAAAGAAAAAAGGAAAAGGAGGGAGGTTTATCTCTGAGCGTCCTTGAGTTCCTCTGAAGGCTGCGGCATGAGGTGACCCTGTCCTCGGAGGTGTGAGCCGTGAGGCGAGAGGAGGAGGAGAAATGGAGAGAACGGGAGAAAGAGGGAGAGACAGGGAGGATGTTGACCCCCAGAGTGTCCTCTGTCTGTCTCAGCTCAAAGCGTCTGTGCAGATGGAGGCTTTGAGCTCAGGGACAGAAACGACAAATTTAACATTTACTACCTCAAACTTAGATTTTTAATTTTTCCCTGAGATGGAAATGAATCATATTCAGCGTCTGATTTGCAGAAATTAGCATAAAAAGACTTATTTATATTTCTTAGATGTTAAGTGCCTCAAAGATAATAAATAAACGTCCACGTACAGATATTAAGAAGTTAAAAATAAGCATAACGATTGATATTTACTTATCTTTGTGCTCAAAACTTAAAAATGTGCAAAAACAGAAATTCAAATATAGTTTTATCAGGTTTCTTTTTTCACAATTTGTATTTCCCTGCATTAAAATAAAATCAGCACCAATCACATATGCTTCACCATTAGTAGGAACACTCCTGGAATTATAAATGTTATCTGTTTTATCAGCTGTTCCAGGAGTTTGTACGATGTCAAACACGACATCACGTTAATAACAGAAATACAGACGCCCTCATTTTTTTGAAAAAAATCCACCTTCAAGACAGCTCTCAACTTTTATTTTGACACAGCACTGAATGTATATATTTTTATCTGCACCCTGTCACAATAAAAGCAACATGTTTCCTCCGGGAGATCCTCGTGTCAGATAGAGAGTTTGCAGGATTGGATCCCATTCAGGAACGTGCACGTGGAAGTGGTGAGTTCTGCAGGAGATGTGTGTTTTTTTTGCCGAGCGACAGCCGGGTAACCTGAGAGCGCCTCTGTGCCACGGCTGGACCGGCGCCCATCTCTTTTATCGCCGCCACAGCCGAGGAAAAACAACAAAATATGTTTACACCGCGCTGATAAGATCCGGGCCTCTGCAGCCGTGCACGTCTACACTCAAAATGAACAGATACTGTAAGAGAACACAATAACACAACACACAACTCCTGCGTGGTGCTGACACTGCCCCGTGGTGCCGTTTTAAAAAAATGGTTGCAATAATTGAGATGCAGATTATGCGGCAAAGTGATTGAGAAACACAGTTTGAATCATTTTATCTTGTGTTAACTTTTATCAGCTTCCCATATTTAGATTTTAAACTAATTCCTCTTTGATCGGCGCTGTGTGCTGCATTTCAAAACACCCCCCCCTCCCTCTCTGGCATTTTTTTTTTTATCATACATATTTGCTTATCAGATGTGGTGTGAATATCGATTTCCCGGATACGAGGTGATAAGGTCTTTACAAGGCCGCTCTCTTTTATGAACGCTGGTGAATATTTGATCCACCGTGGATTATAATGAGTGATTAAGCTCAGCCGGGGCCGTATCACCACAGACATCCTCTTTTTTATAATAACGCAACCGGCAAAACTATATCGATAAACACGCTTAACGTGATTCGGTGCAGAGTTATAATCCGCTGGCTGGACGTTGACACTGAAATTCAAAAGAGGAAGCGTTAAGCCTCTGCAGCGGCTTGTGTGTGTGTGTGTGTGTGTGTGTGCCCTCGCTGAAAGTTCCAGAGTAAACAGTTTGAATTGAATACAGTGCTGCGAGTGTGTGTCTGTGTGTGTGTGAGTGCGTGTGTGTGTGTGTGTTGAAAGAACAGACTTTAAGGAGCCTGAGCCATATAATGGTGCCCGATGACAAGGGAAGCGATCTGAGCGAAGCTGGCTGACTGTAACCTAAAACACACACGGCTACACACACACACACACCGCTCTCTGACAGACGCACAATCACAGAAACACTAGTTGCTTCTCACTTTCTACTCTACCTCACAATATGTGTGTCTTTCTGTGTGTGAGTAAGTTTTGAGGGGGCGGCCACGAGGAGAAGCAGAAACAGCACTTTACATGTTTTCTATGAATTCTGGTTTTAAATAATCACTGGAAACTTCACAGGTTCATACTGTGAAATGTGATTTCCACTCGTGTGCATGGTTTTGTTTTCCTCTGCAACAAAATAGTCGTTTTTTTTTTTTTATTCCTGTAATTCCCTCAAATCGTGACTTTCTTCTTGATAAATCTTCTTCTGCAGACACACGTGTTTTCTTCTTCTTCTTCTTCACTCTCCGTTTGAAAAGCTGAATAAAACCAGGAGGAGTCTCTCTCGTGTCCTGGTTCTAAATCACGGGGCCCGGCTTGTCATATTTACAGCTCCTATGAAAAATGGCTGCAGACGTGCGATGGAGGGCAGCACAATGCCGCCACAAGGTCTTCCAAGACAAGTGTGATTACTGTTGCTCTCTTGCCCTTTCACGCCGGCTTTTTTATGGCACTTTCAACAGACTGTAAAACTGAGGGCAGAATAATAGAGAGATCAAGACCTTATCACATAAGTTTGGATGGGAATTGTCCCCATATATATATATATATAAATATATATACCCATATATTTCCTTTCTTCCCTGGACCTTTTTATTATTCAGGACAGGCAGTGCGGAGTGCATGGTTGTGAAAATGGGAATAATCTCATGCAGCAGATTAAGTGGATTAATTAGGGTTTTATTCATCAGGGTGAATTGGTACCTAAAGAGCTTCCCCCTGCAATGACAAGGATTTTTCACCCTTAATTATCTGGAGGCCGCGGAGCTCAGTCCTGCATGTGAGGCACGTCGGCCCTGCAGCCGTGCAAATGTGAATCTGTACGCCCTCCGAGGATGACTTCACTTTCATTTATTTATTTTAACTGCAGCACAAATTATTCTCTGCCCCCCCCCCCCCCCCCCATCGCTCTCTCTCTCTTCTGCTGCACAGAGCAGGATTCTGGGCTGAGGTTATACGTCGGACCGCAAACTGTTATCTCTCCATCGAGTCCCTCATCAGACTAATCTCTTATATCCTCGTCATTTTCCACTTCGCACATGCACCCCTCTTTCTCTCTCTCTTTCTCTCTCTCTCTCTCTCTCTCTCTCTCTCTCTCTCTCCCCCCGTCAAGCAGTTGTTAGAAACCCACCTTCCGTACTGTAAAAGCAAACACACGTTTCAAACAGTTGACACAAGGTTAAACAGAAAAGTAAAGAGTATATAATTTAGCAGTAAAGAGTACTTTAATTGTAGTATTTAAAAAATGAAGGGGAGGGTATTTAAGTACTTTCTGAACTCCTACAACAGGTGGCAAAAACATTTAATAAGAAATTACTTTTATTGACCTGTATAGTTGCTTTTATGTTCTTTCAGTTCCAACAA
>NW_026519103.1:300000-438000 GCF_947347685.1 Pleuronectes platessa | reverse complement strand
AGTCAAATTCCTTGATACTTAAAATGCATACAGTGGATTATAATAATGAAAAAGGATAATTTGAAATCTTGGTTTCAACTCTAAAGGAACTCTTTAAAAAAAAGATTTTAAGTTTTGGAAACCCCAATGAAAAAGTAGCAACTGCACGGTTTCTACTGTCAGATTCGCTCTAAGTGCCAAAAAGTGCTGGAAACGGGGAGATAAGCCTATTTTTGCAACAATGGTTAAAATCTTCAATTTTTCATCACAGATGTGTCCAAGATGCACAAAAGCGCTGGAAACGGTGAGATAAGCCTATTTTTGCAACTTTGGTTAAAATCTTCAATTTTTCATCACAGATGTGCCCAAGATGCACAAAAGCGCTGGAAACGGTGAGATAAGCCTATTTTTGCAACTTTGGTTAAAATCTTCAATTTTTCATCACAGATGTGCCCAAGATGCGCAAAAGCGCTGGAAACGGTGAGATAAGCCTATTTTTGCAACTTTGGTTAAAATCTTAAATTTTTCATCACAGATGTGCCCAAGGTGCGCAAAAGTGCTGGAAACGGTGAGATAAGCCTAATTTTGCAACAATGTTTAAGGTTTGGAGGTTTCATAGACTAAAGTTGAAAATCAGTGGTTTGACTGCCATAATGAAATAGGGTCACTAATCAACGTGTTTTCTCAAAAGGCCTTCACTCAATTTCCTTGATACTTAAAATGCATACAGTGGATTATAATAATGAAAAAGGATAATTTGAAATCTTGGTTTCAACTCTAAAGGAACTCTTTAAAAAAAAGATTTTAAGTTTTAGAAACCCCAATGAAAAAGTAGCAACTGCACGGTTTCTACTGTCAGATTCGCTCTAAGTGCCAAAAAGTGCTGTAAACGGGGAGATAAGCCTATTTTTGCAACAATGGTTAAAATCTTCAATTTTTCATCACAGATGTGTCCAAGATGCACAAAAGCGCTGGAAACGGTGAGATAAGCCTATTTTTGCAACTTCGGTTAAAATCTTCATTTTTTCATCACAGATATGCCCAAGGTGCACAAAAGTGCTGGAAACGGTGAGATAAGCCTATTTTTGCAACTTTGGTTAAAATCTTACATTTTTCATCACAGATGTGCCCAAGGTGCGCAAAAGTGCTGGAAACGGTGAGATAAGCCTAATTTTGCAACAATGTTTAAGGTTTGGAGGTTTCATAGACTAAAGTTAAAAATCAGTGGTTTGACTGCCATAATGAAATAGGGTCACTAATCAACGTGTTTTCTCAAAAGGCCTTCAGTCAAATTCCTTGATACTTAAAATGCATACAGTGGATTATAATAATGAAAAAGGATAATTTGAAATCTTGGTTTCAACTCTAAAGGAACTCTTTAAAAAAAAGATTTTAAGTTTTGGAAACCCCAATGAAAAAGTAGCAACTGCACGGTTTCTACTGTCAGATTGGCTCTAAGTGCCAAAAAGTGCTGGAAACGGGGAGATAAGCCTATTTTTGCAACAATGGTTAAAATCTTCAATTTTTCATCACAGATGTGCCCAAGATGCGCAAAAGCGCTGGAAACGGTGAGATAAGCCTATTTTTGCAACTTTGGTTAAAATCTTCAATTTTTCATCACAGATGTGCCCAAGATGCGCAAAAGCGCTTGAAACGGTGAGATAAGCCTATTTTTGCAACTTTGGTTAAAATCTTCAATTTTTCATCACAGATGTGCCCAAGATGCGCAAAAGCGCTGGAAACGGTGAGATAAGCCTATTTTTGCAACTTTGGTTAAAATCTTAAATTTTTCATCACAGATGTGCCCAAGGTGCGCAAAAGTGCTGGAAACGGTGAGATAAGCCTAATTTTGCAACAATGTTTAAGGTTTGGAGGTTTCATAGACTAAAGTTGAAAATCAGTGGTTTGACTGCCATAATGAAATAGGGTCACTAATCAACGTGTTTTCTCAAAAGGCCTTCAGTCAAATTCCTTGATACTTAAAATGCATACAGTGGATTATAATAATGAAAAAGGATAATTTGAAATCTTGGTTTCAACTCTAAAGGAACTCTTTAAAAAAAAGATTTTAAGTTTTGGAAACCCCAATGAAAAAGTAGCAACTGCACGGTTTCTACTGTCAGATTGGCTCTAAGTGCCAAAAAGTGCTGGAAACGGGGAGATAAGCCTATTTTTGCAACTTTGGTTAAAATCTTCAATTTTTCATCACAGATGTGCCCAAGATGCGCAAAAGCGCTGGAAACGGTGAGATAAGCCTATTTTTGCAACTTTGGTTAAAATCTTCAATTTTTCATCACAGATGTGCCCAAGATGCGCAAAAGCGCTGGAAACGGTGAGATAAGCCTATTTTTGCAACTTTGGTTAAAATCTTCAATTTTTCATCACAGATGTGCCCAAGATGCGCAAAAGCGCTGGAAACGGTGAGATAAGCCTATTTTTGCAACTTTGGTTAAAATCTTCAATATTTCATCACAGATGTGCCCAAGATGCCCAAAAGCGCTGGAAACGGTGAGATAAGCCTATTTTTGCAACTTTGGTTAAAATCTTCATTTTTTCATCACAGATATGCCCAAGGTGCACAAAAGTGCTGGAAACGGTGAGATAAGCCTAATTTTGCAACAATGTTTAAGGTTTGGAGGTTTCATAGACTAAAGTTGAAAATCAGTGGTTTGACTGCCATAATGAAATAGGGTCACTAATCAACGTGTTTTCTCAAAAGGCCTTCAGTCAAATTCCTTGATACTTAAAATGCATACAGTGGATTATAATAATGAAAAAGGATAATTTGAATCTTGGTTTCAACTCTAAAGGAACTCTTTAAAAAAAAGATTTTAAGTTTTGGAAACCCCAATGAAAAAGTAGCAACTGCACGGTTTCTACTGTCAGATTCGCTCTAAGTGCCAAAAAGTGCTGGAAACGGGGAGATAAGCCTATTTTTGCAACAATGGTTAAAATCTTCAATTTTTCATCACAGATGTGCCCAAGATGCACAAAAGCGCTGGAAACGGTGAGATAAGCCTATTTTTGCAACTTTGGTTAAAATCTTCAATTTTTCATCACAGATGTGCCCAAGATGCGCAAAAGCGCTGGAAACGGTGAGATAAGCCTATTTTTGCAACTTTGGTCAAAATCTTCAATTTTTCATCACAGATGTGCCCAAGATGCACAAAAGCGCTGGAAACGGTGAGATAAGCCTATTTTTGCAACTTTGGTTAAAATCTTCATTTTTTCATCACAGATATGCCCAAGGTGCACAAAAGTGCTGGAAACGGTGAGATAAGCCTAATTTTGCAACAATGTTTAAGGTTTGGAGGTTTCATAGACTAAAGTTGAAAATCAGTGGTTTGACTGCCATAATGAAATAGGGTCACTAATCAACGTGTTTTCTCAAAAGGCCTTCAGTCAAATTCCTTGATACTTAAAATGCATACAGTGGATTATAATAATGAAAAAGGATAATTTGAAATCTTGGTTTCAACTCTAAAGGAACTCTTTAAAAAAAAGATTTTAAGTTTTGGAAACCCCAATGAAAAAGTAGCAACTGCACGGTTTCTACTGTCAGATTCGCTCTAAGTGCCAAAAAGTGCTGGAAACGGGGAGATAAGCCTATTTTTGCAACAATGGTTAAAATCTTCAATTTTTCATCACAGATGTGTCCAAGATGCACAAAAGAGCTGGAAACGGTGAGATAAGCCTATTTTTGCAACTTTGGTTAAAATCTTCAATTTTTCATCACAGATGTGCCCAAGATGCACAAAAGCGCTGGAAACGGTGAGATAAGCCTATTTTTGCAACTTTGGTTAAAATCTTCAATTTTTCATCACAGATGTGCCCAAGATGCGCAAAAGCGCTGGAAACGGTGAGATAAGCCTATTTTTGCAACTTTGGTTAAAATCTTAAATTTTTCATCACAGATGTGCCCAAGGTGCGCAAAAGTGCTGGAAACGGTGAGATAAGCCTAATTTTGCAACAATGTTTAAGGTTTGGAGGTTTCATAGACTAAAGTTGAAAATCAGTGGTTTGACTGCCATAATGAAATAGGGTCACTAATCAACGTGTTTTCTCAAAAGGCCTTCAGTCAAATTCCTTGATACTTAAAATGCATACAGTGGATTATAATAATGAAAAAGGATAATTTGAAATCTTGGTTTCAACTCTAAAGGAACTCTTTAAAAAAAAGATTTTAAGTTTTGGAAACCCCAATGAAAAAGTAGCAACTGCACGGTTTCTACTGTCAGATTCGCTCTAAGTGCCAAAAAGTGCTGGAAACGGGGAGATAAGCCTATTTTTGCAACAATGGTTAAAATCTTCAATTTTTCATCACAGATGTGCCCAAGATGCACAAAAGCGCTGGAAACGGTGAGATAAGCCTATTTTTGCAACTTTGGTTAAAATCTTCATTTTTTCATCACAGATATGCCCAAGGTGCACAAAAGTGCTGGAAACGGTGAGATAAGCCTAATTTTGCAACAATGTTTAAGGTTTGGAGGTTTCATAGACTAAAGTTGAAAATCAGTGGTTTGACTGCCATAATGAAATAGGGTCACTAATCAACGTGTTTTCTCAAAAGGCCTTCACTCAATTTCCTTGATACTTAAAATGCATACAGTGGATTATAATAATGAAAAAGGATAATTTGAAATCTTGGTTTCAACTCTAAAGGAACTCTTTAAAAAAAAGATTTTAAGTTTTAGAAACCCCAATGAAAAAGTAGCAACTGCACGGTTTCTACTGTCAGATTCGCTCTAAGTGCCAAAAAGTGCTGTAAACGGGGAGATAAGCCTATTTTTGCAACAATGGTTAAAATCTTCAATTTTTCATCACAGATGTGTCCAAGATGCACAAAAGCGCTGGAAACGGTGAGATAAGCCTATTTTTGCAACTTTGGTTAAAATCTTCATTTTTTCATCACAGATGTGCCCAAGGTGCGCAAAAGTGCTGGAAACGGTGAGATAAGCCTAATTTTGCAACAATGTTTAAGGTTTGGAGGTTTCATAGACTAAAGTTGAAAATCAGTGGTTTGACTGCCATAATGAAATAGGGTCACTAATCAACGTGTTTTCTCAAAAGGCCTTCAGTCAAATTCCTTGATACTTAAAATGCATACAGTGGATTAAAATAATGAAAAAGGATAATTTGAAATCTTGGTTTCAACTCTAAAGGAACTCTTTAAAAAAAAGATTTTAAGTTTTGGAAACCCCAATGAAAAAGTAGCAACTGCACGGTTTCTACTGTCAGATTGGCTCTAAGTGCCAAAAAGTGCTGGAAACGGGGAGATAAGCCTATTTTTGCAACAATGGTTAAAATCTTCAATTTTTCATCACAGATGTGCCCAAGATGCGCAAAAGCGCTGGAAACGGTGAGATAAGCCTATTTTTGCAACTTTGGTTAAAATCCTCAATTTTTCATCACAGATGTGCCCAAGATGCGCAAAAGCGCTGGAAACGGTGAGATAAGCCTATTTTTGCAACTTTGGTTAAAATCTTAATTTTTTCATCACAGATATGCCCAAGGTGCACAAAAGTGCTGGAAACGGTGAGATAAGCCTAATTTTGCAACAATGTTTAAGGTTTGGAGGTTTCATAGACTAAAGTTGAAAATCAGTGGTTTGACTGCCATAATGAAATAGGGTCACTAATCAACGTGTTTTCTCAAAAGGCCTTCAGTCAAATTCCTTGATACTTAAAATGCATACAGTGGATTATAATAATGAAAAAGGATAATTTGAAATCTTGGTTTCAACTCTAAAGGAACTCTTTAAAAAAAAGATTTTAAGTTTTGGAAACCCCAATGAAAAAGTAGCAACTGCACGGTTTCTACTGTCAGATTCGCTCTAAGTGCCAAAAAGTGCTGGAAACGGGGAGATAAGCCTATTTTTGCAACAATGGTTAAAATCTTCAATTTTTCATCACAGATGTGTCCAAGATGCACAAAAGCGCTGGAAACGGTGAGATAAGCCTATTTTTGCAACTTTGGTTAAAATCTTCAATTTTTCATCACAGATGTGCCCAAGATGCACAAAAGCGCTGGAAACGGTGAGATAAGCCTATTTTTGCAACTTTGGTTAAAATCTTCAATTTTTCATCACAGATGTGCCCAAGATGCGCAAAAGCGCTGGAAACGGTGAGATAAGCCTATTTTTGCAACTTTGGTTAAAATCTTAAATTTTTCATCACAGATGTGCCCAAGGTGCGCAAAAGTGCTGGAAACGGTGAGATAAGCCTAATTTTGCAACAATGTTTAAGGTTTGGAGGTTTCATAGACTAAAGTTGAAAATCAGTGGTTTGACTGCCATAATGAAATATGGTCACTAATCAACGTGTTTTCTCAAAAGGCCTTCAGTCAAATTCCTTGATACTTAAAATGCATACAGTGGATTATAATAATGAAAAAGGATAATTTGAAATCTTGGTTTCAACTCTAAAGGAACTCTTTAAAAAAAAGATTTTAAGTTTTGGAAACCCCAATGAAAAAGTAGCAACTGCACGGTTTCTACTGTCAGATTCGCTCTAAGTGCCAAAAAGTGCTGGAAACGGGGAGATAAGCCTATTTTTGCAACAATGGTTAAAATCTTCAATTTTTCATCACAGATGTGTCCAAGATGCACAAAAGCGCTGGAAACGGTGAGATAAGCCTATTTTTGCAACTTTGGTTAAAATCTTCAATTTTTCATCACAGATGTGTCCAAGATGCACAAAAGCGCTGGAAACGGTGAGATAAGCCTATTTTTGCAACTTTGGTTAAAATCTTAAATTTTTCATCACAGATGTGCCCAAGATGCCCAAAAGCGCTGGAAACGGTGAGATAAGCCTATTTTTGCAACTTTGGTTAAAATCTTCATTTTTTCATCACAGATATGCCCAAGGTGCACAAAAGTGCTGGACACGGTGAGATAAGCCTAATTTTGCAACAATGTTTAAGGTTTGGAGGTTTCATAGACCAAAGTTGAAAATCAGTGGTTTGACTGCCATAATGAAATAGGGTCACTAATCAACGTGTTTTCTCAAAAGGCCTTCAGTCAAATTCCTTGATACTTAAAATGCATACAGTGGATTATAATAATGAAAAAGGATAATTTGAAATCTTGGTTTCAACTCTAAAGGAACTCTTTAAAAAAAAGATTTTAAGTTTTGGAAACCCCAATGAAAAAGTAGCAACTGCACGGTTTCTACTGTCAGATTGGCTCTAAGTGCCAAAAAGTGCTGGAAACGGTGAGATAAGCCTATTTTTGCAACTTTGGTTAAAATCTTCAATTTTTCATCACAGATGTGTCCAAGATGCACAAAAGCGCTGGAAACGGTGAGATAAGCCTATTTTTGCAACAATGGTTAAAATCTTCAATTTTTCATCACAGATGTGTCCAAGATGCACAAAAGCGCTGGAAACGGTGAGATAAGCCTATTTTTGCAACTTCGGTTAAAATCTTCATTTTTTCATCACAGATATGCCCAAGGTGCGCAAAAGTGCTGGAAACGGTGAGATAAGCCTAATTTTGCAACAATGTTTAAGGTTTGGAGGTTTCATAGACTAAAGTTGAAAATCAGTGGTTTGACTGCCATAATGAAATAGGGTCACTAATCAACGTGTTTTCTCAAAAGGCCTTCACTCAATTTCCTTGATACTTAAAATGCATACAGTGGATTATAATAATGAAAAAGGATAATTTGAAATCTTGGTTTCAACTCTAAAGGAACTCTTTAAAAAAAAGATTTTAAGTTTTGGAAACCCCAATGAAAAAGTAGCAACTGCACGGTTTCTACTGTCAGATTCGCTCTAAGTGCCAAAAAGAGCTGGAAACGGGGAGATAAGCCTATTTTTGCAACAATGGTTAAAATCTTCAATTTTTAATCACAGATGTGTCCAAGATGCACAAAAGCGCTGGAAACGGTGAGATAAGCCTATTTTTGCAACTTTGGTTAAAATCTTCAATTTTTCATCACAGATGTGCCCAAGATGCCCAAAAGCGCTGGAAACGGTGAGATAAGCCTATTTTTGCAACTTTGGTTAAAATCTTCAATTTTTCATCACAGATGTGCCCAAGATGCGCAAAAGCGCTGGAAACGGTGAGATAAGCCTATTTTTGCAACTTTGGTTAAAATCTTCATTTTTTCATCACAGATATGCCCAAGGTGCACAAAAGTGCTGGAAACGGTGAGATAAGCCTAATTTTGCAACAATGTTTAAGGTTTGGAGGTTTCATAGACTAAAGTTAAAAATCAGTGGTTTGACTGCCATAATGAAATAGGGTCACTAATCAACGTGTTTTCTCAAAAGGCCTTCAGTCAAATTCCTTGATACTTAAAATGCATACAGTGGATTATAATAATGAAAAAGGATAATTTGAAATCTTGGTTTCAACTCTAAAGGAACTCTTTAAAAAAAAGATTTTAAGTTTTGGAAACCCCAATGAAAAAGTAGCAACTGCACGGTTTCTACTGTCAGATTGGCTCTAAGTGCCAAAAAGTGCTGGAAACGGGGAGATAAGCCTATTTTTGCAACAATGGTTAAAATCTTCAATTTTTCATCACAGATGTGCCCAAGATGCGCAAAAGCGCTGGAAACGGTGAGATAAGCCTATTTTTGCAACTTTGGTTAAAATCTTCAATTTTTCATCACAGATGTGCCCAAGATGCGCAAAAGCGCTTGAAACGGTGAGATAAGCCTATTTTTGCAACTTTGGTTAAAATCTTCAATTTTTCATCACAGATGTGCCCAAGATGCGCAAAAGCGCTGGAAACGGTGAGATAAGCCTATTTTTGCAACTTTGGTTAAAATCTTAAATTTTTCATCACAGATGTGCCCAAGGTGCGCAAAAGTGCTGGAAACGGTGAGATAAGCCTAATTTTGCAACAATGTTTAAGGTTTGGAGGTTTCATAGACTAAAGTTGAAAATCAGTGGTTTGACTGCCATAATGAAATAGGGTCACTAATCAACGTGTTTTCTCAAAAGGCCTTCAGTCAAATTCCTTGATACTTAAAATGCATACAGTGGATTATAATAATGAAAAAGGATAATTTGAAATCTTGGTTTCAACTCTAAAGGAACTCTTTAAAAAAAAGATTTTAAGTTTTGGAAACCCCAATGAAAAAGTAGCAACTGCACGGTTTCTACTGTCAGATTGGCTCTAAGTGCCAAAAAGTGCTGGAAACGGGGAGATAAGCCTATTTTTGCAACTTTGGTTAAAATCTTCAATTTTTCATCACAGATGTGCCCAAGATGCGCAAAAGCGCTGGAAACGGTGAGATAAGCCTATTTTTGCAACTTTGGTTAAAATCTTCAATTTTTCATCACAGATGTGCCCAAGATGCGCAAAAGCGCTGGAAACGGTGAGATAAGCCTATTTTTGCAACTTTGGTTAAAATCTTCAATTTTTCATCACAGATGTGCCCAAGATGCGCAAAAGCGCTGGAAACGGTGAGATAAGCCTATTTTTGCAACTTTGGTTAAAATCTTCAATTTTTCATCACAGATGTGCCCAAAATGCCCAAAAGCGCTGGAAACGGTGAGATAAGCCTATTTTTGCAACTTTGGTTAAAATCTTCATTTTTTCATCACAGATATGCCCAAGGTGCACAAAAGTGCTGGAAACGGTGAGATAAGCCTAATTTTGCAACAATGTTTAAGGTTTGGAGGTTTCATAGACTAAAGTTGAAAATCAGTGGTTTGACTGCCATAATGAAATAGGGTCACTAATCAACGTGTTTTCTCAAAAGGCCTTCAGTCAAATTCCTTGATACTTAAAATGCATACAGTGGATTATAATAATGAAAAAGGTTAATTTGAATCTTGGTTTCAACTCTAAAGGAACTCTTTAAAAAAAAGATTTTAAGTTTTGGAAACCCCAATGAAAAAGTAGCAACTGCACGGTTTCTACTGTCAGATTCGCTCTAAGTGCCAAAAAGTGCTGGAAACGGGGAGATAAGCCTATTTTTGCAACAATGGTTAAAATCTTCAATTTTTCATCACAGATGTGCCCAAGATGCACAAAAGCGCTGGAAACGGTGAGATAAGCCTATTTTTGCAACTTTGGTTAAAATCTTCAATTTTTCATCACAGATGTGCCCAAGATGCACAAAAGCGCTGGAAACGGTGAGATAAGCCTATTTTTGCAACTTTGGTTAAAATCTTCAATTTTTCATCACAGATGTGCCCAAGATGCGCAAAAGCGCTGGAAACGGTGAGATAAGCCTATTTTTGCAACTTTGGTCAAAATCTTCAATTTTTCATCACAGATGTGCCCAAGATGCACAAAAGCGCTGGAAACGGTGAGATAAGCCTATTTTTGCAACTTTGGTTAAAATCTTCATTTTTTCATCACAGATATGCCCAAGGTGCACAAAAGTGCTGGAAACGGTGAGATAAGCCTAATTTTGCAACAATGTTTAAGGTTTGGAGGTTTCATAGACTAAAGTTGAAAATCAGTGGTTTGACTGCCATAATGAAATAGGGTCACTAATCAACGTGTTTTCTCAAAAGGCCTTCAGTCAAATTCCTTGATACTTAAAATGCATACAGTGGATTATAATAATGAAAAAGGATAATTTGAAATCTTGGTTTCAACTCTAAAGGAACTCTTTAAAAAAAAGATTTTAAGTTTTGGAAACCCCAATGAAAAAGTAGCAACTGCACGGTTTCTACTGTCAGATTCGCTCTAAGTGCCAAAAAGTGCTGGAAACGGGGAGATAAGCCTATTTTTGCAACAATGGTTAAAATCTTCAATTTTTCATCACAGATGTGTCCAAGATGCACAAAAGAGCTGGAAACGGTGAGATAAGCCTATTTTTGCAACTTTGGTTAAAATCTTCAATTTTTCATCACAGATGTGCCCAAGATGCACAAAAGCGCTGGAAACGGTGAGATAAGCCTATTTTTGCAACTTTGGTTAAAATCTTCAATTTTTCATCACAGATGTGCCCAAGATGCGCAAAAGCGCTGGAAACGGTGAGATAAGCCTATTTTTGCAACTTTGGTTAAAATCTTAAATTTTTCATCACAGATGTGCCCAAGGTGCGCAAAAGTGCTGGAAACGGTGAGATAAGCCTAATTTTGCAACAATGTTTAAGGTTTGGAGGTTTCATAGACTAAAGTTGAAAATCAGTGGTTTGACTGCCATAATGAAATAGGGTCACTAATCAACGTGTTTTCTCAAAAGGCCTTCACTCAATTTCCTTGATACTTAAAATGCATACAGTGGATTATAATAATGAAAAAGGATAATTTGAAATCTTGGTTTCAACTCTAAAGGAACTCTTTAAAAAAAAGATTTTAAGTTTTAGAAACCCCAATGAAAAAGTAGCAACTGCACGGTTTCTACTGTCAGATTCGCTCTAAGTGCCAAAAAGTGCTGTAAACGGGGAGATAAGCCTATTTTTGCAACAATGGTTAAAATCTTCAATTTTTCATCACAGATGTGTCCAAGATGCACAAAAGCGCTGGAAACGGTGAGATAAGCCTATTTTTGCAACTTTGGTTAAAATCTTCAATTTTTCATCACAGATGTGCCCAAGATGCACAAAAGCGCTGGAAACGGTGAGATAAGCCTATTTTTGCAACTTTGGTTAAAATCTTCATTTTTTCATCACAGATATGCCCAAGGTGCACAAAAGTGCTGGAAACGGTGAGATAAGCCTAATTTTGCAACAATGTTTAAGGTTTGGAGGTTTCATAGACTAAAGTTGAAAATCAGTGGTTTGACTGCCATAATGAAATAGGGTCACTAATCAACGTGTTTTCTCAAAAGGCCTTCAGTCAAATTCCTTGATACTTAAAATGCATACAGTGGATTATAATAATGAAAAAGGATAATTTGAAATCTTGGTTTCAACTCTAAAGGAACTCTTTAAAAAAAAGATTTTAAGTTTTGGAAACCCCAATGAAAAAGTAGCAACTGCACGGTTTCTACTGTCAGATTCGCTCTAAGTGCCAAAAAGTGCTGGAAACGGGGAGATAAGCCTATTTTTGCAACAATGGTTAAAATCTTCAATTTTTCATCACAGATGTGCCCAAGATGCACAAAAGCGCTGGAAACGGTGAGATAAGCCTATTTTTGCAACTTTGGTTAAAATCTTCATTTTTTCATCACAGATATGCCCAAGGTGCACAAAAGTGCTGGAAACGGTGAGATAAGCCTAATTTTGCAACAATGTTTAAGGTTTGGAGGTTTCATAGACTAAAGTTGAAAATCAGTGGTTTGACTGCCATAATGAAATAGGGTCACTAATCAACGTGTTTTCTCAAAAGGCCTTCACTCAATTTCCTTGATACTTAAAATGCATACAGTGGATTATAATAATGAAAAAGGATAATTTGAAATCTTGGTTTCAACTCTAAAGGAACTCTTTAAAAAAAAGATTTTAAGTTTTAGAAACCCCAATGAAAAAGTAGCAACTGCACGGTTTCTACTGTCAGATTCGCTCTAAGTGCCAAAAAGTGCTGTAAACGGGGAGATAAGCCTATTTTTGCAACAATGGTTAAAATCTTCAATTTTTCATCACAGATGTGTCCAAGATGCACAAAAGCGCTGGAAACGGTGAGATAAGCCTATTTTTGCAACTTTGGTTAAAATCTTCATTTTTTCATCACAGATGTGCCCAAGGTGCGCAAAAGTGCTGGAAACGGTGAGATAAGCCTAATTTTGCAACAATGTTTAAGGTTTGGAGGTTTCATAGACTAAAGTTGAAAATCAGTGGTTTGACTGCCATAATGAAATAGGGTCACTAATCAACGTGTTTTCTCAAAAGGCCTTCAGTCAAATTCCTTGATACTTAAAATGCATACAGTGGATTAAAATAATGAAAAAGGATAATTTGAAATCTTGGTTTCAACTCTAAAGGAACTCTTTAAAAAAAAGATTTTAAGTTTTGGAAACCCCAATGAAAAAGTAGCAACTGCACGGTTTCTACTGTCAGATTGGCTCTAAGTGCCAAAAAGTGCTGGAAACGGGGAGATAAGCCTATTTTTGCAACAATGGTTAAAATCTTCAATTTTTCATCACAGATGTGCCCAAGATGCGCAAAAGCGCTGGAAACGGTGAGATAAGCCTATTTTTGCAACTTTGGTTAAAATCCTCAATTTTTCATCACAGATGTGCCCAAGATGCGCAAAAGCGCTGGAAACGGTGAGATAAGCCTATTTTTGCAACTTTGGTTAAAATCTTAATTTTTTCATCACAGATATGCCCAAGGTGCACAAAAGTGCTGGAAACGGTGAGATAAGCCTAATTTTGCAACAATGTTTAAGGTTTGGAGGTTTCATAGACTAAAGTTGAAAATCAGTGGTTTGACTGCCATAATGAAATAGGGTCACTAATCAACGTGTTTTCTCAAAAGGCCTTCAGTCAAATTCCTTGATACTTAAAATGCATACAGTGGATTATAATAATGAAAAAGGATAATTTGAAATCTTGGTTTCAACTCTAAAGGAACTCTTTAAAAAAAAGATTTTAAGTTTTGGAAACCCCAATGAAAAAGTAGCAACTGCACGGTTTCTACTGTCAGATTCGCTCTAAGTGCCAAAAAGTGCTGGAAACGGGGAGATAAGCCTATTTTTGCAACAATGGTTAAAATCTTCAATTTTTCATCACAGATGTGTCCAAGATGCACAAAAGCGCTGGAAACGGTGAGATAAGCCTATTTTTGCAACTTTGGTTAAAATCTTCAATTTTTCATCACAGATGTGCCCAAGATGCACAAAAGCGCTGGAAACGGTGAGATAAGCCTATTTTTGCAACTTTGGTTAAAATCTTCAATTTTTCATCACAGATGTGCCCAAGATGCGCAAAAGCGCTGGAAACGGTGAGATAAGCCTATTTTTGCAACTTTGGTTAAAATCTTAAATTTTTCATCACAGATGTGCCCAAGGTGCGCAAAAGTGCTGGAAACGGTGAGATAAGCCTAATTTTGCAACAATGTTTAAGGTTTGGAGGTTTCATAGACTAAAGTTGAAAATCAGTGGTTTGACTGCCATAATGAAATATGGTCACTAATCAACGTGTTTTCTCAAAAGGCCTTCAGTCAAATTCCTTGATACTTAAAATGCATACAGTGGATTATAATAATGAAAAAGGATAATTTGAAATCTTGGTTTCAACTCTAAAGGAACTCTTTAAAAAAAAGATTTTAAGTTTTGGAAACCCCAATGAAAAAGTAGCAACTGCACGGTTTCTACTGTCAGATTCGCTCTAAGTGCCAAAAAGTGCTGGAAACGGGGAGATAAGCCTATTTTTGCAACAATGGTTAAAATCTTCAATTTTTCATCACAGATGTGTCCAAGATGCACAAAAGCGCTGGAAACGGTGAGATAAGCCTATTTTTGCAACTTTGGTTAAAATCTTCAATTTTTCATCACAGATGTGTCCAAGATGCACAAAAGCGCTGGAAACGGTGAGATAAGCCTATTTTTGCAACTTTGGTTAAAATCTTAAATTTTTCATCACAGATGTGCCCAAGATGCCCAAAAGCGCTGGAAACGGTGAGATAAGCCTATTTTTGCAACTTTGGTTAAAATCTTCATTTTTTCATCACAGATATGCCCAAGGTGCACAAAAGTGCTGGACACGGTGAGATAAGCCTAATTTTGCAACAATGTTTAAGGTTTGGAGGTTTCATAGACCAAAGTTGAAAATCAGTGGTTTGACTGCCATAATGAAATAGGGTCACTAATCAACGTGTTTTCTCAAAAGGCCTTCAGTCAAATTCCTTGATACTTAAAATGCATACAGTGGATTATAATAATGAAAAAGGATAATTTGAAATCTTGGTTTCAACTCTAAAGGAACTCTTTAAAAAAAAGATTTTAAGTTTTGGAAACCCCAATGAAAAAGTAGCAACTGCACGGTTTCTACTGTCAGATTGGCTCTAAGTGCCAAAAAGTGCTGGAAACGGTGAGATAAGCCTATTTTTGCAACTTTGGTTAAAATCTTCAATTTTTCATCACAGATGTGTCCAAGATGCACAAAAGCGCTGGAAACGGTGAGATAAGCCTATTTTTGCAACAATGGTTAAAATCTTCAATTTTTCATCACAGATGTGTCCAAGATGCACAAAAGCGCTGGAAACGGTGAGATAAGCCTATTTTTGCAACTTTGGTTAAAATCTTCAATTTTTCATCACAGATGTGCCCAAGATGCGCAAAAGCGCTGGAAACGGTGAGATAAGCCTATTTTTGCAACTTTGGTTAAAATCTTAAATTTTTCATCACAGATGTGCCCAAGATGCCCAAAAGCGCTGGAAACGGTGAGATAAGCCTATTTTTGCAACTTTGGTTAAAATCTTCATTTTTTCATCACAGATATGCCCAAGGTGCACAAAAGTGCTAGACACGGTGAGATAAGCCTAATTTTGCAACAATGTTTAAGGTTTGGAGGTTTCATAGACCAAAGTTGAAAATCAGTGGTTTGACTGCCATAATGAAATAGGGTCACTAATCAACGTGTTTTCTCAAAAGGCCTTCAGTCAAATTCCTTGATACTTAAAATGCATACAGTGGATTATAATAATGAAAAAGGATAATTTGAAATCTTGGTTTCAACTCTAAAGGAACTCTTTAAAAAAAAGATTTTAAGTTTTGGAAACCCCAATGAAAAAGTAGCAACTGCACGGTTTCTACTGTCAGATTGGCTCTAAGTGCCAAAAAGTGCTGGAAACGGGGAGATAAGCCTATTTTTGCAACTTTGGTTAAAATCTTCAATTTTTCATCACAGATGTGCCCAAGATGCGCAAAAGCGCTGGAAACGGTGAGATAAGCCTATTTTTGCAACTTTGGTTAAAATCTTAAATTTTTCATCACAGATGTGCCCAAGATGCCCAAAAGCGCTGTTGACGGTGAGATAAGCCTATTTTTGCAACTTTGGTTAAAATCTTCAATTTTTCATCACAGATGTGCCCAAGATGCGCAAAAGCGCTGGAAACGGTGAGATAAGCCTATTTTTGCAACTTTGGTTAAAATCTTAAATTTTTCATCACAGATGTGCCCAAGGTGCGCAAAAGTGCTGGAAACGGTGAGATAAGCCTAATTTTGCAACAATGTTTAAGGTTTGGAGGTTTCATAGACTAAAGTTGAAAATCAGTGGTTTGACTGCCATAATGAAATAGGGTCACTAATCAACGTGTTTTCTCAAAAGGCCTTCACTCAATTTCCTTGATACTTAAAATGCATACAGTGGATTATAATAATGAAAAAGGATAATTTGAAATCTTGGTTTCAACTCTAAAGGAACTCTTTAAAAAAAAGATTTTAAGTTTTAGAAACCCCAATGAAAAAGTAGCAACTGCACGGTTTCTACTGTCAGATTCGCTCTAAGTGCCAAAAAGTGCTGTAAACGGGGAGATAAGCCTATTTTTGCAACAATGGTTAAAATCTTCAATTTTTCATCACAGATGTGCCCAAGATGCACAAAAGCGCTGGAAACGGTGAGATAAGCCTATTTTTGCAACTTTGGTTAAAATCTTCATTTTTTCATCACAGATATGCCCAAGGTGCACAAAAGTGCTAGACACGGTGAGATAAGCCTAATTTTGCAACAATGTTTAAGGTTTGGAGGTTTCATAGACCAAAGTTGAAAATCAGTGGTTTGACTGCCATAATGAAATAGGGTCACTAATCAACGTGTTTTCTCAAAAGGCCTTCAGTCAAATTCCTTGATACTTAAAATGCATACAGTGGATTATAATAATGAAAAAGGATAATTTGAAATCTTGGTTTCAACTCTAAAGGAACTCTTTAAAAAAAAGATTTTAAGTTTTGGAAACCCCAATGAAAAAGTAGCAACTGCACGGTTTCTACTGTCAGATTGGCTCTAAGTGCCAAAAAGTGCTGGAAACGGGGAGATAAGCCTATTTTTGCAACTTTGGTTAAAATCTTCAATTTTTCATCACAGATGTGCCCAAGATGCGCAAAAGCGCTGGAAACGGTGAGATAAGCCTATTTTTGCAACTTTGGTTAAGATCTTAAATTTTTCATCACAGATGTGCCCAAGATGCCCAAAAGCGCTGTTGACGGTGAGATAAGCCTATTTTTGCAACTTTGGTTAAAATCTTCAATTTTTCATCACAGATGTGCCCAAGATGCAAAAAAGCGCTGGAAACGGTGAAATAAGCCTAATTTTGCAACAATGTTTAAGGTTTGGAGGTTTCATAGACTAAAGTTGAAAATCAGTGGTTTGACTGCCATAATGAAATAGGGTCACTAATCAACGTGTTTTCTCAAAAGGCCTTCACTCAATTTCCTTGATACTTAAAATGCATACAGTGGATTATAATAATGAAAAAGGATAATTTGAAATCTTGGTTTCAACTCTAAAGGAACTCTTTAAAAAAAAGATTTTAAGTTTTGGAAACCCCACTGAAAAAGTAGCAACTGCACGGTTTCTACTGTCAGATTCGCTCTAAGTGCCAAAAAGTGCTGGAAACGGGGAGATAAGCCTATTTTTGCAACAATGGTTAAAATCTTCAATTTTTCATCACAGATGTGTCCAAGATGCACAAAAGCGCTGGAAACGGTGAGATAAGCCTATTTTTGCAACTTTGGTTAAAATCTTCAATTTTTCATCACAGATGTGCCCAAGATGCCCAAAAGCGCTGGAAACGGTGAGATAAGCCTATTTTTGCAACTTTGGTTAAAATCTTCATTTTTTCATCACAGATATGCCCAAGGTGCACAAAAGCGCTGGAAACGGTGAGATAAGCCTATTTTTGCAACTTTGGTTAAAATCTTCATTTTTTCATCACAGATATGCCCAAGGTGCACAAAAGTGCTGGAAACGGTGAGATAAGCCTAATTTTGCAACAATGTTTAAGGTTTGGAGGTTTCATAGACTAAAGTTGAAAATCAGTGGTTTGACTGCCATAATGAAATAGGGTCACTAATCAACGTGTTTTCTCAAAAGGCCTTCAGTCAAATTCCTTGATACTTAAAATGCATACAGTGGATTATAATAATGAAAAAGGATAATTTGAAATCTTGGTTTCAACTCTAAAGGAACTCTTTAAAAAAAAGATTTTAAGTTTTGGAAACCCCAATGAAAAAGTAGCAACTGCACGGTTTCTACTGTCAGATTCGCTCTAAGTGCCAAAAAGTGCTGGAAACGGGGAGATAAGCCTATTTTTGCAACAATGGTTAAAATCTTCAATTTTTCATCACAGATGTGTCCAAGATGCACAAAAGCGCTGGAAACGGTGAGATAAGCCTATTTTTGCAACTTTGGTTAAAACCTTCAATTTTTCATCACAGATGTGCCCAAGATGCACAAAAGCGCTGGAAACGGTGAGATAAGCCTATTTTTGCAACTTTGGTTAACATCTTCAATTTTTCATCACAGATGTGCCCAAGATGCCCAAAAGCGCTGGAAACGGTGAGATAAGCCTATTTTTGCAACTTTGGTTAAAATCTTCATTTTTTCATCACAGATATGCCCAAGGTGCACAAAAGTGCTGGAAACGGTGAGATAAGCCTAATTTTGCAACAATTTTTAAGGTTTGGAGGTTTCATAGACTAAAGTTGAAAATCAGTGGTTTGACTGCCATAATGAAATAGGGTCACTAATCAACGTGTTTTCTCAAAAGGCCTTCAGTCAAATTCCTTGATACTTAAAATGCATACAGTGGATTATAATAATGAAAAAGGATAATTTGAAATCTTGGTTTCAACTCTAAAGGAACTCTTTAAAAAAAAGATTTTAAGTTTTGGAAACCCCAATGAAAAAGTAGCAACTGCACGGTTTCTACTGTCAGATTCGCTCTAAGTGCCAAAAAGTGCTGGAAACGGTGAGATAAGCCTATTTTTGCAACTATGGTTAAAATCTTCATTTTTTCATCACAGATATGCCCAAGGTGCACAAAAGTGCTGGAAACGGTGAGATAAGCCTAATTTTGCAACAATGTTTAAGGTTTGGAGGTTTCATAGACTAAAGTTGAAAATCAGTGGTTTGACTGCCATAATGAAATAGGGTCACTAATCAACGTGTTTTCTCAAAAGGCCTTCAGTCAAATTCCTTGATACTTAAAATGCATACAGTGGATTATAATAATGAAAAAGGATAATTTGAAATCTTGGTTTCAACTCTAAAGGAACTCTTTAAAAAAAAGATTTTAAGTTTTGGAAACCCCAATGAAAAAGTAGCAACTGCACGGTTTCTACTGTCAGATTCGCTCTAAGTGCCAAAAAGTGCTGGAAACGGGGAGATAAGCCTATTTTTGCAACAATGGTTAAAATCTTCAATTTTTCATCACAGATGTGCCCAAGATGCACAAAAGTGCTGGAAACGGTGAGATAAGCCTATTTTTGCAACTTTGGTTAAAATCTTCAATTTTTCATCACAGATGTGCCCAAGATGCGCAAAAGCGCTGGAAACGGTGAGATAAGCCTATTTTTGCAACTTTGGTTAAAATCTTCAATTTTTCATCACAGATGTGCCCAAGATGCCCAAAAGCGCTGGAAACGGTGAGATAAGCCTATTTTTGCAACTTTGGTTAAAATCTTCATTTTTTCATCACAGATATGCCCAAGGTGCACAAAAGTGCTGGAAACGGTGAGATAAGCCTAATTTTGCAACAATGTTTAAGGTTTGGAGGTTTCATAGACTAAAGTTGAAAATCAGTGGTTTGACTGCCATAATGAAATA
Organism: Pleuronectes platessa; assembly: GCF_947347685.1. Taxonomy (NCBI): domain Eukaryota; kingdom Metazoa; phylum Chordata; class Actinopteri; order Pleuronectiformes; family Pleuronectidae; genus Pleuronectes; species Pleuronectes platessa. The sequence goes on along the minus strand of NW_026519103.1, from coordinate 418,402 downwards.
GGGTCACTAATCAACGTGTTTTCTCAAAAGGCCTTCAGTCAAATTCCTTGATACTTAAAATGCATACAGTGGATTATAATAATGAAAAAGGATAATTTGAAATCTTGGTTTCAACTCTAAAGGAACTCTTTAAAAAAAAGATTTTAAGTTTTGGAAACCCCAATGAAAAAGTAGCAACTGCACGGTTTCTACTGTCAGATTCGCTCTAAGTGCCAAAAAGTGCTGGAAACGGGGAGATAAGCCTATTTTTGCAACAATGGTTAAAATCTTCAATTTTTCATCACAGATGTGTCCAAGATGCACAAAAGCGCTGGAAACGGTGAGATAAGCCTATTTTTGCAACTTTGGTTAAAATCTTCAATTTTTCATCACAGATGTGCCCAAGATGCACAAAAGCGCTGGAAACGGTGAGATAAGCCTATTTTTGCAACTTTGGTTAAAATCTTCAATTTTTCATCACAGATGTGCCCAAGATGCGCAAAAGCGCTGGAAACGGTGAGATAAGCCTATTTTTGCAACTTTGGTTAAAATCTTAAATTTTTCATCACAGATGTGCCCAAGGTGCGCAAAAGTGCTGGAAACGGTGAGATAAGCCTATTTTTGCAACTTTGGTTAAAATCTTAAATTTTTCATCACAGATGTGCCCAAGGTGCGCAAAAGTGCTGGAAACGGTGAGATAAGCCTAATTTTGCAACAATGTTTAAGGTTTGGAGGTTTCATAGACTAAAGTTGAAAATCAGTGGTTTGACTGCCATAATGAAATAGGGTCACTAATCAACGTGTTTTCTCAAAAGGCCTTCACTCAATTTCCTTGATACTTAAAATGCATACAGTGGATTATAATAATGAAAAAGGATAATTTGAAATCTTGGTTTCAACTCTAAAGGAACTCTTTAAAAAAAAGATTTTAAGTTTTAGAAACCCCAATGAAAAAGTAGCAACTGCACGGTTTCTACTGTCAGATTCGCTCTAAGTGCCAAAAAGTGCTGTAAACGGGGAGATAAGCCTATTTTTGCAACAATGGTTAAAATCTTCAATTTTTCATCACAGATGTGCCCAAGATGCACAAAAGCGCTGGAAACGGTGAGATAAGCCTATTTTTGCAACTTTGGTTAAAATCTTCATTTTTTCATCACAGATATGCCCAAGGTGCACAAAAGTGCTGGAAACGGTGAGATAAGCCTAATTTTGCAACAATGTTTAAGGTTTGGAGGTTTCATAGACTAAAGTTGAAAATCAGTGGTTTGACTGCCATAATGAAATAGGGTCACTAATCAACGTGTTTTCTCAAAAGGCCTTCAGTCAAATTCCTTGATACTTAAAATGCATACAGTGGATTATAATAATGAAAAAGGATAATTTGAAATCTTGGTTTCAACTCTAAAGGAACTCTTTAAAAAAAAGATTTTAAGTTTTGGAAACCCCAATGAAAAAGTAGCAACTGCACGGTTTCTACTGTCAGATTCGCTCTAAGTGCCAAAAAGTGCTGGAAACGGGGAGATAAGCCTATTTTTGCAACAATGGTTAAAATCTTCAATTTTTCATCACAGATGTGTCCAAGATGCACAAAAGCGCTGGAAACGGTGAGATAAGCCTATTTTTGCAACTTTGGTTAAAATCTTCAATTTTTCATCACAGATGTGCCCAAGATGCACAAAAGCGCTGGAAACGGTGAGATAAGCCTATTTTTGCAACTTTGGTTAAAATCTTCAATTTTTCATCACAGATGTGCCCAAGATGCCCAAAAGCGCTGGAAACGGTGAGATAAGCCTATTTTTGCAACTTTGGTTAAAATCTTCATTTTTTCATCACAGATATGCCCAAGGTGCACAAAAGTGCTGGAAACGGTGAGATAAGCCTAATTTTGCAACAATGTTTAAGGTTTGGAGGTTTCATAGACTAAAGTTGAAAATCAGTGGTTTGACTGCCATAATGAAATAGGGTCACTAATCAACATGTTTTCTCAAAAGGCCTTCAGTCAAATTCCTTGATACTTAAAATGCATACAGTGGATTATAATAATGAAAAAGGATAATTTGAAATCTTGGTTTCAACTCTAAAGGAACTCTTTAAAAAAAAGATTTTAAGTTTTGGAAACCCCAATGAAAAAGTAGCAACTGCACGGTTTCTACTGTCAGATTCGCTCTAAGTGCCAAAAAGTGCTGGAAACGGTGAGATAAGCCTATTTTTGCAACTTTGGTTAAAATCTTCATTTTTTCATCACAGATATGCCCAAGGTGCACAAAAGTGCTGGAAACGGTGAGATAAGCCTAATTTTGCAACAATGTTTAAGGTTTGGAGGTTTCATAGACTAAAGTTGAAAATCAGTGGTTTGACTGCCATAATGAAATAGGGTCACTAATCAACGTGTTTTCTCAAAAGGCCTTCAGTCAAATTCCTTGATACTTAAAATGCATACAGTGGATTATAATAATGAAAAAGGATAATTTGAAATCTTGGTTTCAACTCTAAAGGAACTCTTTAAAAAAAAGATTTTAAGTTTTGGAAACCCCAATGAAAAAGTAGCAACTGCACGGTTTCTACTGTCAGATTCGCTCTAAGTGCCAAAAAGTGCTGGAAACGGGGAGATAAGCCTATTTTTGCAACAATGGTTAAAATCTTCAATTTTTCATCACAGATGTGTCCAAGATGCACAAAAGCGCTGGAAACGGTGAGATAAGCCTATTTTTGCAACTTTGGTTAAAATCTTCAATTTTTCATCACAGATGTGCCCAAGATGCACAAAAGCGCTGGAAACGGTGAGATAAGCCTATTTTTGCAACTTTGGTTAAAATCTTCAATTTTTCATCACAGATGTGCCCAAGATGCGCAAAAGCGCTGGAAACGGTGAGATAAGCCTATTTTTGCAACTTTGGTTAAAATCTTAAATTTTTCATCACAGATGTGCCCAAGGTGCGCAAAAGTGCTGGAAACGGTGAGATAAGCCTAATTTTGCAACAATGTTTAAGGTTTGGAGGTTTCATAGACTAAAGTTGAAAATCAGTGGTTTGACTGCCATAATGAAATAGGGTCACTAATCAACGTGTTTTCTCAAAAGGCCTTCACTCAATTTCCTTGATACTTAAAATGCATACAGTGGATTATAATAATGAAAAAGGATAATTTGAAATCTTGGTTTCAACTCTAAAGGAACTCTTTAAAAAAAAGATTTTAAGTTTTAGAAACCCCAATGAAAAAGTAGCAACTGCACGGTTTCTACTGTCAGATTCGCTCTAAGTGCCAAAAAGTGCTGTAAACGGGGAGATAAGCCTATTTTTGCAACAATGGTTAAAATCTTCAATTTTTCATCACAGATGTGCCCAAGATGCACAAAAGCGCTGGAAACGGTGAGATAAGCCTATTTTTGCAACTTTGGTTAAAATCTTCATTTTTTCATCACAGATATGCCCAAGGTGCACAAAAGTGCTGGAAACGGTGAGATAAGCCTAATTTTGCAACAATGTTTAAGGTTTGGAGGTTTCATAGACTAAAGTTGAAAATCAGTGGTTTGACTGCCATAATGAAATAGGGTCACTAATCAACGTGTTTTCTCAAAAGGCCTTCAGTCAAATTCCTTGATACTTAAAATGCATACAGTGGATTATAATAATGAAAAAGGATAATTTGAAATCTTGGTTTCAACTCTAAAGGAACTCTTTAAAAAAAAGATTTTAAGTTTTGGAAACCCCAATGAAAAAGTAGCAACTGCACGGTTTCTACTGTCAGATTCGCTCTAAGTGCCAAAAAGTGCTGGAAACGGGGAGATAAGCCTATTTTTGCAACAATGGTTAAAATCTTCAATTTTTCATCACAGATGTGTCCAAGATGCACAAAAGCGCTGGAAACGGTGAGATAAGCCTAATTTTGCAACAATGTTTAAGGTTTGGAGGTTTCATAGACTAAAGTTGAAAATCAGTGGTTTGACTGCCATAATGAAATAGGGTCACTAATCAACGTGTTTTCTCAAAAGGCCTTCAGTCAAATTCCTTGATACTTAAAATGCATACAGTGGATTATAATAATGAAAAAGGATAATTTGAAATCTTGGTTTCAACTCTAAAGGAACTCTTTAAAAAAAAGATTTTAAGTTTTGGAAACCCCAATGAAAAAGTAGCAACTGCACGGTTTCTACTGTCAGATTCGCTCTAAGTGCCAAAAAGTGCTGGAAACGGGGAGATAAGCCTATTTTTGCAACAATGGTTAAAATCTTCAATTTTTCATCACAGATGTGTCCAAGATGCACAAAAGCGCTGGAAACGGTGAGATAAGCCTAATTTTGCAACAATGTTTAAGGTTTGGAGGTTTCATAGACTAAAGTTGAAAATCAGTGGTTTGACTGCCATAATGAAATAGGGTCACTAATCAACGTGTTTTCTCAAAAGGCCTTCAGTCAAATTCCTTGATACTTAAAATGCATACAGTGGATTATAATAATGAAAAAGGATAATTTGAAATCTTGGTTTCAACTCTAAAGGAACTCTTTAAAAAAAAGATTTTAAGTTTTGGAAACCCCAATGAAAAAGTAGCAACTGCACGGTTTCTACTGTCAGATTCGCTCTAAGTGCCAAAAAGTGCTGGAAACGGGGAGATAAGCCTATTTTTGCAACAATGGTTAAAATCTTCAATTTTTCATCACAGATGTGTCCAAGATGCACAAAAGCGCTGGAAACGGTGAGATAAGCCTATTTTTGCAACTTTGGTTAAAATCTTCAATTTTTCATCACAGGTGTGCCCAAGATGCACAAAAGCGCTGGAAACGGTGAGATAAGCCTATTTTTGCAACTTTGGTTAAAATCTTCAATTTTTCATCACAGATGTGCCCAAGATGCGCAAAAGCGCTGGAAACGGTGAGATAAGCCTATTTTTGCAACTTTGGTTAAAATCTTAAATTTTTCATCACAGATGTGCCCAAGGTGCGCAAAAGTGCTGGACACGGTGAGATAAGCCTAATTTTGCAACAATGTTTAAGGTTTGGAGGTTTCATAGACCAAAGTTGAAAATCAGTGGTTTGACTGCCATAATGAAATAGGGTCACTAATCAACGTGTTTTCTCAAAAGGCCTTCAGTCAAATTCCTTGATACTTAAAATGCATACAGTGGATTATAATAATGAAAAAGGATAATTTGAAATCTTGGTTTCAACTCTAAAGGAACTCTTTAAAAAAAAGATTTTAAGTTTTAGAAACCCCAATGAAAAAGTAGCAACTGCACGGTTTCTACTGTCAGATTCGCTCTAAGTGCCAAAAAGTGCTGTAAACGGGGAGATAAGCCTATTTTTGCAACAATGGTTAAAATCTTCAATTTTTCATCACAGATGTGTCCAAGATGCACAAAAGCGCTGGAAACGGTGAGATAAGCCTATTTTTGCAACTTTGGTTAAAATCTTCATTTTTTCATCACAGATATGCCCAAGGTGCACAAAAGTGCTGGAAACAGTGAGATAAGCCTATTTTTGCAACTTTGGTTAAAATCTTCAATTTTTCATCACAGATGTGCCCAAGATGCGCAAAAGCGCTTGAAACGGTGGGATAAGCCTATTTTTGCAACTTTGGTTAAAATCTTCAATTTTTCATCACAGATGTGCCCAAGATGCGCAAAAGCGCTGGAAACGGTGAGATAAGCCTATTTTTGCAACTTTGGTTAAAATCTTAAATTTTTCATCACAGATGTGCCCAAGGTGCGCAAAAGTGCTGGAAACGGTGAGATAAGCCTAATTTTGCAACAATGTTTAAGGTTTGGAGGTTTCATAGACTAAAGTTGAAAATCAGTGGTTTGACTGCCATAATGAAATAGGGTCACTAATCAACGTGTTTTCTCAAAAGGCCTTCAGTCAAATTCCTTGATACTTAAAATGCATACAGTGGATTATAATAATGAAAAAGGATAATTTGAAATCTTGGTTTCAACTCTAAAGGAACTCTTTAAAAAAAAGATTTTAAGTTTTGGAAACCCCAATGAAAAAGTAGCAACTGCACGGTTTCTACTGTCAGATTGGCTCTAAGTGCCAAAAAGTGCTGGAAACGGGGAGATAAGCCTATTTTTGCAACTTTGGTTAAAATCTTCAATTTTTCATCACAGATGTGCCCAAGATGCGCAAAAGCGCTGGAAACGGTGAGATAAGCCTATTTTTGCAACTTTGGTTAAAATCTTCAATTTTTCATCACAGATGTGCCCAAGATGCGCAAAAGCGCTGGAAACGGTGAGATAAGCCTATTTTTGCAACTTTGGTTAAAATCTTAAATTTTTCATCACAGATGTGCCCAAGATGCCCAAAAGCGCTGGAAACGGTGAGATAAGCCTATTTTTGCAACTTTGGTTAAAATCTTCAATTTTTCATCACAGATGTGCCCAAGATGCACAAAAGCGCTGGAAACGGTGAGATAAGCCTATTTTTGCAACTTTGGTTAAAATCTTCAATTTTTCATCACAGATGTGCCCAAGATGCGCAAAAGCGCTGGAAACGGTGAGATAAGCCTATTTTTGCAACTTTGGTTAAAATCTTCAATTTTTCATCACAGATGTACCCAAGATGCACAAAAGCGCTGGAAACGGTGAGATAAGCCTATTTTTGCAACTTTGGTTAAAATCTTCAATTTTTCATCACAGATGTGCCCAAGATGCGCAAAAAGCGCTGGAAACGGTGAGATAAGCCTAATTTTGCAACAATGTTTAAGGTTTGGAGGTTTCATAGACTAAAGTTGAAAATCAGTGGTTTGACTGCCATAATGAAATAGGGTCACTAATCAACGTGTTTTCTCAAAAGGCCTTCAGTCAAATTCCTTGATACTTAAAATGCATACAGTGGATTATAATAATGAAAAAGGATAATTTGAAATCTTGGTTTCAACTCTAAAGGAACTCTTTAAAAAAAAGATTTTAAGTTTTGGAAACCCCAATGAAAAAGTAGCAACTGCACGGTTTCTACTGTCAGATTCGCTCTAAGTGCCAAAAAGTGCTGGAAACGGGGAGATAAGCCTATTTTTGCAACAATGGTTAAAATCTTCAATTTTTCATCACAGATGTGTCCAAGACGCACAAAAGCGCTGGAAACGGTGAGATAAGCCTATTTTTGCAACTTTGGTTAAAATCTTCAATTTTTCATCACAGATGTGCCCAAGATGCGCAAAAGCGCTGGAAACGGTGAGATAAGCCTATTTTTGCAACTTTGGTTAAAATCTTAAATTTTTCATCACAGATGTGCCCAAGGTGCGCAAAAGTGCTGGAAACGGTGAGATAAGCCTAATTTTGCAACAATGTTTAAGGTTTGGAGGTTTCATAGACTAAAGTTGAAAATCAGTGGTTTGACTGCCATAATGAAATAGGGTCACTAATCAACGTGTTTTCTCAAAAGGCCTTCACTCAATTTCCTTGATACTTAAAATGCATACAGTGGATTATAATAATGAAAAAGGATAATTTGAAATCTTGGTTTCAACTCTAAAGGAACTCTTTAAAAAAAAGATTTTAAGTTTTAGAAACCCCAATGAAAAAGTAGCAACTGCACGGTTTCTACTGTCAGATTCGCTCTAAGTGCCAAAAAGTGCTGTAAACGGGGAGATAAGCCTATTTTTGCAACAATGGTTAAAATCTTCAATTTTTCATCACAGATGTGTCCAAGATGCACAAAAGCGCTGGAAACGGTGAGATAAGCCTATTTTTGCAACTTTGGTTAAAATCTTCATTTTTTCATCACAGATATGCCCAAGGTGCACAAAAGTGCTGGAAACAGTGAGATAAGCCTATTTTTGCAACTTTGGTTAAAATCTTCAATTTTTCATCACAGATGTGCCCAAGATGCGCAAAAGCGCTTGAAACGGTGGGATAAGCCTATTTTTGCAACTTTGGTTAAAATCTTCAATTTTTCATCACAGATGTGCCCAAGATGCGCAAAAGCGCTGGAAACGGTGAGATAAGCCTATTTTTGCAACTTTGGTTAAAATCTTAAATTTTTCATCACAGATGTGCCCAAGGTGCGCAAAAGTGCTGGAAACGGTGAGATAAGCCTAATTTTGCAACAATGTTTAAGGTTTGGAGGTTTCATAGACTAAAGTTGAAAATCAGTGGTTTGACTGCCATAATGAAATAGGGTCACTAATCAACGTGTTTTCTCAAAAGGCCTTCAGTCAAATTCCTTGATACTTAAAATGCATACAGTGGATTATAATAATGAAAAAGGATAATTTGAAATCTTGGTTTCAACTCTAAAGGAACTCTTTAAAAAAAAGATTTTAAGTTTTGGAAACCCCAATGAAAAAGTAGCAACTGCACGGTTTCTACTGTCAGATTGGCTCTAAGTGCCAAAAAGTGCTGGAAACGGGGAGATAAGCCTATTTTTGCAACTTTGGTTAAAATCTTCAATTTTTCATCACAGATGTGCCCAAGATGCGCAAAAGCGCTGGAAACGGTGAGATAAGCCTATTTTTGCAACTTTGGTTAAAATCTTCAATTTTTCATCACAGATGTGCCCAAGATGCGCAAAAGCGCTGGAAACGGTGAGATAAGCCTATTTTTGCAACTTTGGTTAAAATCTTAAATTTTTCATCACAGATGTGCCCAAGATGCCCAAAAGCGCTGGAAACGGTGAGATAAGCCTATTTTTGCAACTTTGGTTAAAATCTTCAATTTTTCATCACAGATGTGCCCAAGATGCACAAAAGCGCTGGAAACGGTGAGATAAGCCTATTTTTGCAACTTTGGTTAAAATCTTCAATTTTTCATCACAGATGTGCCCAAGATGCGCAAAAGCGCTGGAAACGGTGAGATAAGCCTATTTTTGCAACTTTGGTTAAAATCTTCAATTTTTCATCACAGATGTGCCCAAGATGCGCAAAAGCGCTGGAAACGGTGAGATAAGCCTATTTTTGCAACTTTGGTTAAAATCTTAAATTTTTCATCACAGATGTGCCCAAGGTGCGCAAAAGTGCTGGAAACGGTGAGATAAGCCTAATTTTGCAACAATGTTTAAGGTTTGGAGGTTTCATAGACTAAAGTTGAAAATCAGTGGTTTGACTGCCATAATGAAATATGGTCACTAATCAACGTGTTTTCTCAAAAGGCCTTCAGTCAAATTCCTTGATACTTAAAATGCATACAGTGGATTATAATAATGAAAAAGGATAATTTGAAATCTTGGTTTCAACTCTAAAGGAACTCTTTAAAAAAAAGATTTTAAGTTTTGGAAACCCCAATGAAAAAGTAGCAACTGCACGGTTTCTACTGTCAGATTCGCTCTAAGTGCCAAAAAGTGCTGGAAACGGGGAGATAAGCCTATTTTGGCAACAATGGTTAAAATCTTCAATTTTTCATCACAGATGTGTCCAAGATGCACAAAAGCGCTGGAAACGGTGAGATAAGCCTATTTTTGCAACTTTGGTTAAAATCTTCAATTTTTCATCACAGATGTGCCCAAGATGCACAAAAGCGCTGGAAACGGTGAGATAAGCCTATTTTTGCAACTTTGGTTAAAATCTTCAATTTTTCATCACAGATGTGTCCAAGATGCACAAAAGCGCTGGAAACGGTGAGATAAGCCTATTTTTGCAACAATGGTTAAAATCTTCAATTTTTCATCACAGATGTGTCCAAGATGCACAAAAGCGCTGGAAACGGTGAGATAAGCCTATTTTTGCAACTTTGGTTAAAATCTTCAATTTTTCATCACAGATGTGCCCAAGATGCGCAAAAGCGCTGGAAACGGTGAGATAAGCCTATTTTTGCAACTTTGGTTAAAATCTTAAATTTTTCATCACAGATGTGCCCAAGATGCCCAAAAGCGCTGGAAACGGTGAGATAAGCCTATTTTTGCAACTTTGGTTAAAATCTTCATTTTTTCATCACAGATATGCCCAAGGTGCACAAAAGTGCTGGACACGGTGAGATAAGCCTAATTTTGCAACAATGTTTAAGGTTTGGAGGTTTCATAGACCAAAGTTGAAAATCAGTGGTTTGACTGCCATAATGAAATAGGGTCACTAATCAACGTGTTTTCTCAAAAGGCCTTCAGTCAAATTCCTTGATACTTAAAATGCATACAGTGGATTATAATAATGAAAAAGGATAATTTGAAATCTTGGTTTCAACTCTAAAGGAACTCTTTAAAAAAAAGATTTTAAGTTTTAGAAACCCCAATGAAAAAGTAGCAACTGCACGGTTTCTACTGTCAGATTCGCTCTAAGTGCCAAAAAGTGCTGTAAACGGGGAGATAAGCCTATTTTTGCAACAATGGTTAAAATCTTCAATTTTTCATCACAGATGTGTCCAAGATGCACAAAAGCGCTGGAAACGGTGAGATAAGCCTATTTTTGCAACTTTGGTTAAAATCTTCATTTTTTCATCACAGATATGCCCAAGGTGCACAAAAGTGCTGGAAACAGTGAGATAAGCCTATTTTTGCAACTTTGGTTAAAATCTTCAATTTTTCATCACAGATGTGCCCAAGATGCGCAAAAGCGCTTGAAACGGTGGGATAAGCCTATTTTTGCAACTTTGGTTAAAATCTTCAATTTTTCATCACAGATGTGCCCAAGATGCGCAAAAGCGCTGGAAACGGTGAGATAAGCCTATTTTTGCAACTTTGGTTAAAATCTTAAATTTTTCATCACAGATGTGCCCAAGGTGCGCAAAAGTGCTGGAAACGGTGAGATAAGCCTAATTTTGCAACAATGTTTAAGGTTTGGAGGTTTCATAGACTAAAGTTGAAAATCAGTGGTTTGACTGCCATAATGAAATAGGGTCACTAATCAACGTGTTTTCTCAAAAGGCCTTCAGTCAAATTCCTTGATACTTAAAATGCATACAGTGGATTATAATAATGAAAAAGGATAATTTGAAATCTTGGTTTCAACTCTAAAGGAACTCTTTAAAAAAAAGATTTTAAGTTTTGGAAACCCCAATGAAAAAGTAGCAACTGCACGGTTTCTACTGTCAGATTGGCTCTAAGTGCCAAAAAGTGCTGGAAACGGGGAGATAAGCCTATTTTTGCAACTTTGGTTAAAATCTTCAATTTTTCATCACAGATGTGCCCAAGATGCGCAAAAGCGCTGGAAACGGTGAGATAAGCCTATTTTTGCAACTTTGGTTAAAATCTTCAATTTTTCATCACAGATGTGCCCAAGATGCGCAAAAGCGCTGGAAACGGTGAGATAAGCCTATTTTTGCAACTTTGGTTAAAATCTTAAATTTTTCATCACAGATGTGCCCAAGATGCCCAAAAGCGCTGGAAACGGTGAGATAAGCCTATTTTTGCAACTTTGGTTAAAATCTTCAATTTTTCATCACAGATGTGCCCAAGATGCACAAAAGCGCTGGAAACGGTGAGATAAGCCTATTTTTGCAACTTTGGTTAAAATCTTCAATTTTTCATCACAGATGTGCCCAAGATGCGCAAAAGCGCTGGAAACGGTGAGATAAGCCTATTTTTGCAACTTTGGTTAAAATCTTCAATTTTTCATCACAGATGTGCCCAAGATGCGCAAAAGCGCTGGAAACGGTGAGATAAGCCTATTTTTGCAACTTTGGTTAAAATCTTAAATTTTTCATCACAGATGTGCCCAAGGTGCGCAAAAGTGCTGGAAACGGTGAGATAAGCCTAATTTTGCAACAATGTTTAAGGTTTGGAGGTTTCATAGACTAAAGTTGAAAATCAGTGGTTTGACTGCCATAATGAAATATGGTCACTAATCAACGTGTTTTCTCAAAAGGCCTTCAGTCAAATTCCTTGATACTTAAAATGCATACAGTGGATTATAATAATGAAAAAGGATAATTTGAAATCTTGGTTTCAACTCTAAAGGAACTCTTTAAAAAAAAGATTTTAAGTTTTGGAAACCCCAATGAAAAAGTAGCAACTGCACGGTTTCTACTGTCAGATTGGCTCTAAGTGCCAAAAAGTGCTGGAAACGGGGAGATAAGCCTATTTTTGCAACTTTGGTTAAAATCTTCAATTTTTCATCACAGATGTGCCCAAGATGCGCAAAAGCGCTGGAAACGGTGAGATAAGCCTATTTTTGCAACTTTGGTTAAAATCTTCAATTTTTCATCACAGATGTGCCCAAGATGCGCAAAAGCGCTGGAAACGGTGAGATAAGCCTATTTTTGCAACTTTGGTTAAAATCTTAAATTTTTCATCACAGATGTGCCCAAGATGCCCAAAAGCGCTGGAAACGGTGAGATAAGCCTATTTTTGCAACTTTGGTTAAAATCTTCAATTTTTCATCACAGATGTGCCCAAGATGCACAAAAGCGCTGGAAACGGTGAGATAAGCCTATTTTTGCAACTTTGGTTAAAATCTTCAATTTTTCATCACAGATGTGCCCAAGATGCGCAAAAGCGCTGGAAACGGTGAGATAAGCCTATTTTTGCAACTTTGGTTAAAATCTTCAATTTTTCATCACAGATGTGCCCAAGATGCGCAAAAGCGCTGGAAACGGTGAGATAAGCCTATTTTTGCAACTTTGGTTAAAATCTTAAATTTTTCATCACAGATGTGCCCAAGGTGCGCAAAAGTGCTGGAAACGGTGAGATAAGCCTAATTTTGCAACAATGTTTAAGGTTTGGAGGTTTCATAGACTAAAGTTGAAAATCAGTGGTTTGACTGCCATAATGAAATATGGTCACTAATCAACGTGTTTTCTCAAAAGGCCTTCAGTCAAATTCCTTGATACTTAAAATGCATACAGTGGATTATAATAATGAAAAAGGATAATTTGAAATCTTGGTTTCAACTCTAAAGGAACTCTTTAAAAAAAAGATTTTAAGTTTTGGAAACCCCAATGAAAAAGTAGCAACTGCACGGTTTCTACTGTCAGATTCGCTCTAAGTGCCAAAAAGTGCTGGAAACGGGGAGATAAGCCTATTTTGGCAACAATGGTTAAAATCTTCAATTTTTCATCACAGATGTGTCCAAGATGCACAAAAGCGCTGGAAACGGTGAGATAAGCCTATTTTTGCAACTTTGGTTAAAATCTTCAATTTTTCATCACAGATGTGCCCAAGATGCACAAAAGCGCTGGAAACGGTGAGATAAGCCTATTTTTGCAACTTTGGTTAAAATCTTCAATTTTTCATCACAGATGTGTCCAAGATGCACAAAAGCGCTGGAAACGGTGAGATAAGCCTATTTTTGCAACAATGGTTAAAATCTTCAATTTTTCATCACAGATGTGTCCAAGATGCACAAAAGCGCTGGAAACGGTGAGATAAGCCTATTTTTGCAACTTTGGTTAAAATCTTCAATTTTTCATCACAGATGTGCCCAAGATGCGCAAAAGCGCTGGAAACGGTGAGATAAGCCTATTTTTGCAACTTTGGTTAAAATCTTAAATTTTTCATCACAGATGTGCCCAAGATGCCCAAAAGCGCTGGAAACGGTGAGATAAGCCTATTTTTGCAACTTTGGTTAAAATCTTCATTTTTTCATCACAGATATGCCCAAGGTGCACAAAAGTGCTGGACACGGTGAGATAAGCCTAATTTTGCAACAATGTTTAAGGTTTGGAGGTTTCATAGACCAAAGTTGAAAATCAGTGGTTTGACTGCCATAATGAAATAGGGTCACTAATCAACGTGTTTTCTCAAAAGGCCTTCAGTCAAATTCCTTGATACTTAAAATGCATACAGTGGATTATAATAATGAAAAAGGATAATTTGAAATCTTGGTTTCAACTCTAAAGGAACTCTTTAAAAAAAAGATTTTAAGTTTTGGAAACCCCAATGAAAAAGTAGCAACTGCACGGTTTCTACTGTCAGATTGGCTCTAAGTGCCAAAAAGTGCTGGAAACGGGGAGATAAGCCTATTTTTGCAACTTTGGTTAAAATCTTCAATTTTTCATCACAGATGTGCCCAAGATGCGCAAAAGCGCTGGAAACGGTGAGATAAGCCTATTTTTGCAACTTTGGTTAAAATCTTAAATTTTTCATCACAGATGTGCCCAAGATGCCCAAAAGCGCTGTTGACGGTGAGATAAGCCTATTTTTGCAACTTTGGTTAAAATCTTCAATTTTTCATCACAGATGTGCCCAAGATGCACAAAAGCGCTGGAAACGGTGAGATAAGCCTATTTTTGCAACTTTGGTTAAAATCTTCAATTTTTCATCACAGATGTGCCCAAGATGCGCAAAAGCGCTGGAAACGGTGAGATAAGCCTATTTTTGCAACTTTGGTTAAAATCTTACATTTTTCATCACAGATGTGCCCAAGGTGCGCAAAAGTGCTGGAAACGGTGAGATAAGCCTAATTTTGCAACAATGTTTAAGGTTTGGAGGTTTCATAGACTAAAGTTGAAAATCAGTGGTTTGACTGCCATAATGAAATAGGGTCACTAATCAACGTGTTTTCTCAAAAGGCCTTCACTCAATTTCCTTGATACTTAAAATGCATACAGTGGATTATAATAATGAAAAAGGATAATTTGAAATCTTGGTTTCAACTCTAAAGGAACTCTTTAAAAAAAAGATTTTAAGTTTTGGAAACCCCAATGAAAAAGTAGCAACTGCACGGTTTCTACTGTCAGATTCGCTCTAAGTGCCAAAAAGTGCTGGAAACGGGGAGATAAGCCTATTTTTGCAACTTTGGTTAAAATCTTCAATTTTTCATCACAGATGTGCCCAAGATGCACAAAAGCGCTGGAAACGGTGAGATAAGCCTATTTTTGCAACTTTGGTTAAAATCTTCAATTTTTCATCACAGATGTGCCCAAGATGCGCAAAAAGCGCTGGAAACGGTGAGATAAGCCTAATTTTGCAACAATGTTTAAGGTTTGGAGGTTTCATAGACTAAAGTTGAAAATCAGTGGTTTGACTGCCATAATGAAATAGGGTCACTAATCAACGTGTTTTCTCAAAAGGCCTTCAGTCAAATTCCTTGATACTTAAAATGCATACAGTGGATTATAATAATGAAAAAGGATAATTTGAAATCTTGGTTTCAACTCTAAAGGAACTCTTTAAAAAAAAGATTTTAAGTTTTGGAAACCCCAATGAAAAAGTAGCAACTGCACGGTTTCTACTGTCAGATTCGCTCTAAGTGCCAAAAAGTGCTGGAAACGGGGAGATAAGCCTATTTTTGCAACAATGGTTAAAATCTTCAATTTTTCATCACAGATGTGTCCAAGATGCACAAAAGCGCTGGAAACGGTGAGATAAGCCTATTTTTGCAACTTTGGTTAAAATCTTCAATTTTTCATCACAGATGTGCCCAAGATGCACAAAAGCGCTGGAAACGGTGAGATAAGCCTATTTTTGCAACTTTGGTTAAAATCTTCATTTTTTCATCACAGATATGCCCAAGGTGCACAAAAGTGCTGGAAACGGTGAGATAAGCCTAATTTTGCAACAATGTTTAAGGTTTGGAGGTTTCATAGACTAAAGTTGAAAATCAGTGGTTTGACTGCCATAATGAAATAGGGTCACTAATCAACGTGTTTTCTCAAAAGGCCTTCAGTCAAATTCCTTGATACTTAAAATGCATACAGTGGATTATAATAATGAAAAAGGATAATTTGAAATCTTGGTTTCAACTCTAAAGGAACTCTTTAAAAAAAAGATTTTAAGTTTTGGAAACCCCAATGAAAAAGTAGCAACTGCACGGTTTCTACTGTCAGATTCGCTCTAAGTGCCAAAAAGTGCTGGAAACGGGGAGATAAGCCTATTTTTGCAACAATGGTTAAAATCTTCAATTTTTCATCACAGATGTGTCCAAGACGCACAAAAGCGCTGGAAACGGTGAGATAAGCCTATTTTTGCAACTTTGGTTAAAATCTTCAATTTTTCATCACAGATGTGCCCAAGATGCACAAAAGCGCTGGAAACGGTGAGATAAGCCTATTTTTGCAACTTTGGTTAAAATCTTCAATTTTTCATCACAGATGTGCCCAAGATGCGCAAAAGCGCTGGAAACGGTGAGATAAGCCTATTTTTGCAACTTTGGTTAAAATCTTAAATTTTTCATCACAGATGTGCCCAAGGTGCGCAAAAGTGCTGGAAACGGTGAGATAAGCCTAATTTTGCAACAATGTTTAAGGTTTGGAGGTTTCATAGACTAAAGTTGAAAATCAGTGGTTTGACTGCCATAATGAAATAGGGTCACTAATCAACGTGTTTTCTCAAAAGGCCTTCACTCAATTTCCTTGATACTTAAAATGCATACAGTGGATTATAATAATGAAAAAGGATAATTTGAAATCTTGGTTTCAACTCTAAAGGAACTCTTTAAAAAAAAGATTTTAAGTTTTAGAAACCCCAATGAAAAAGTAGCAACTGCACGGTTTCTACTGTCAGATTCGCTCTAAGTGCCAAAAAGTGCTGTAAACGGGGAGATAAGCCTATTTTTGCAACAATGGTTAAAATCTTCAATTTTTCATCACAGATGTGTCCAAGATGCACAAAAGCGCTGGAAACGCTGAGATAAGCCTATTTTTGCAACTTTGGTTAAAATCTTCATTTTTTCATCACAGATATGCCCAAGGTGCACAAAAGTGCTGGAAACGGTGAGATAAGCCTATTTTTGCAACTTTGGTTAAAATCTTACATTTTTCATCACAGATGTGCCCAAGGTGCGCAAAAGTGCTGGAAACGGTGAGATAAGCCTAATTTTGCAACAATGTTTAAGGTTTGGAGGTTTCATAGACTAAAGTTGAAAATCAGTGGTTTGACTGCCATAATGAAATAGGGTCACTAATCAACGTGTTTTCTCAAAAGGCCTTCAGTCAAATTCCTTGATACTTAAAATGCATACAGTGGATTATAATAATGAAAAAGGATAATTTGAAATCTTGGTTTCAACTCTAAAGGAACTCTTTAAAAAAAAGATTTTAAGTTTTGGAAACCCCAATGAAAAAGTAGCAACTGCACGGTTTCTACTGTCAGATTCGCTCTAAGTGCCAAAAAGTGCTGGAAACGGGGAGATAAGCCTATTTTTGCAACAATGGTTAAAATCTTCAATTTTTCATCACAGATGTGTCCAAGACGCACAAAAGCGCTGGAAACGGTGAGATAAGCCTATTTTTGCAACTTTGGTTAAAATCTTAAATTTTTCATCACAGATGTGCCCAAGATGCCCAAAAGCGCTGGAAACGGTGAGATAAGCCTATTTTTGCAACTTTGGTTAAAATCTTCAATTTTTCATCACAGATGTGCCCAAGATGCGCAAAAGCGCTGGAAACGGTGAGATAAGCCTATTTTTGCAACTTTGGTTAAAATCTTACATTTTTCATCACAGATGTGCCCAAGGTGCGCAAAAGTGCTGGAAACGGTGAGATAAGCCTAATTTTGCAACAATGTTTAAGGTTTGGAGGTTTCATAGACTAAAGTTGAAAATCAGTGGTTTGACTGCCATAATGAAATAGGGTCACTAATCAACGTGTTTTCTCAAAAGGCCTTCACTCAATTTCCTTGATACTTAAAATGCATACAGTGGATTATAATAATGAAAAAGGATAATTTGAAATCTTGGTTTCAACTCTAAAGGAACTCTTTAAAAAAAAGATTTTAAGTTTTGGAAACCCCAATGAAAAAGTAGCAACTGCACGGTTTCTACTGTCAGATTCGCTCTAAGTGCCAAAAAGTGCTGGAAACGGGGAGATAAGCCTATTTTTGCAACTTTGGTTAAAATCTTCAATTTTTCATCACAGATGTGCCCAAGATGCACAAAAGCGCTGGAAACGGTGAGATAAGCCTATTTTTGCAACTTTGGTTAAAATCTTCAATTTTTCATCACAGATGTGCCCAAGATGCGCAAAAAGCGCTGGAAACGGTGAGATAAGCCTAATTTTGCAAAAATGTTTAAGGTTTGGAGGTTTCATAGACTAAAGTTGAAAATCAGTGGTTTGACTGCCATAATGAAATAGGGTCACTAATCAACGTGTTTTCTCAAAAGGCCTTCAGTCAAATTCCTTGATACTTAAAATGCATACAGTGGATTATAATAATGAAAAAGGATAATTTGAAATCTTGGTTTCAACTCTAAAGGAACTCTTTAAAAAAAAGATTTTAAGTTTTGGAAACCCCAATGAAAAAGTAGCAACTGCACGGTTTCTACTGTCAGATTCGCTCTAAGTGCCAAAAAGTGCTGGAAACGGGGAGATAAGCCTATTTTTGCAACAATGGTTAAAATCTTCAATTTTTCATCACAGATGTGTCCAAGATGCACAAAAGCGCTGGAAACGGTGAGATAAGCCTATTTTTGCAACTTTGGTTAAAATCTTCAATTTTTCATCACAGATGTGCCCAAGATGCACAAAAGCGCTGGAAACGGTGAGATAAGCCTATTTTTGCAACTTTGGTTAAAATCTTCATTTTTTCATCACAGATATGCCCAAGGTGCACAAAAGTGCTGGAAACGGTGAGATAAGCCTAATTTTGCAACAATGTTTAAGGTTTGGAGGTTTCATAGACTAAAGTTGAAAATCAGTGGTTTGACTGCCATAATGAAATAGGGTCACTAATCAACGTGTTTTCTCAAAAGGCCTTCAGTCAAATTCCTTGATACTTAAAATGCATACAGTGGATTATAATAATGAAAAAGGATAATTTGAAATCTTGGTTTCAACTCTAAAGGAACTCTTTAAAAAAAAGATTTTAAGTTTTGGAAACCCCAATGAAAAAGTAGCAACTGCACGGTTTCTACTGTCAGATTCGCTCTAAGTGCCAAAAAGTGCTGGAAACGGGGAGATAAGCCTATTTTTGCAACAATGGTTAAGGTTTGGAGGTTTCATAGACTAAAGTTGAAAATCAGTGGTTTGACTGCCATAATGAAATAGGGTCACTAATCAACGTGTTTTCTCAAAAGGCCTTCACTCAATTTCCTTGATACTTAAAATGCATACAGTGGATTATAATAATGAAAAAGGATAATTTGAAATCTTGGTTTCAACTCTAAAGGAACTCTTTAAAAAAAAGATTTTAAGTTTTAGAAACCCCAATGAAAAAGTAGCAACTGCACGGTTTCTACTGTCAGATTCGCTCTAAGTGCCAAAAAGTGCTGTAAACGGGGAGATAAGCCTATTTTTGCAACAATGGTTAAAATCTTCAATTTTTCATCACAGATGTGTCCAAGATGCACAAAAGCGCTGGAAACGGTGAGATAAGCCTATTTTTGCAACTTTGGTTAAAATCTTCATTTTTTCATCACAGATATGCCCAAGGTGCACAAAAGTGCTGGAAACGGTGAGATAAGCCTATTTTTGCAACTTTGGTTAAAATCTTACATTTTTCATCACAGATGTGCCCAAGGTGCGCAAAAGTGCTGGAAACGGTGAGATAAGCCTAATTTTGCAACAATGTTTAAGGTTTGGAGGTTTCATAGACTAAAGTTGAAAATCAGTGGTTTGACTGCCATAATGAAATAGGGTCACTAATCAACGTGTTTTCTCAAAAGGCCTTCACTCAATTTCCTTGATACTTAAAATGCATACAGTGGATTATAATAATGAAAAAGGATAATTTGAAATCTTGGTTTCAACTCTAAAGGAACTCTTTAAAAAAAAGATTTTAAGTTTTGGAAACCCCAATGAAAAAGTAGCAACTGCACGGTTTCTACTGTCAGATTCGCTCTAAGTGCCAAAAAGTGCTGGAAACGGGGAGATAAGCCTATTTTGGCAACAATGGTTAAAATCTTCAATTTTTCATCACAGATGTGTCCAAGATGCACAAAAGCGCTGGAAACGGTGAGATAAGCCTATTTTTGCAACTTTGGTTAAAATCTTCAATTTTTCATCACAGATGTGCCCAAGATGCACAAAAGCGCTGGAAACGGTGAGATAAGCCTATTTTTGCAACTTTGGTTAAAATCTTCAATTTTTCATCACAGATGTGTCCAAGATGCACAAAAGCGCTGGAAACGGTGAGATAAGCCTATTTTTGCAACAATGGTTAAAATCTTCAATTTTTCATCACAGATGTGTCCAAGATGCCCAAAAGCGCTGGAAACGGTGAGATAAGCCTATTTTTGCAACTTTGGTTAAAATCTTCATTTTTTCAACACAGATATGCCCAAGGTGCACAAAAGTGCTGGACACGGTGAGATAAGCCTAATTTTGCAACAATGTTTAAGGTTTGGAGGTTTCATAGACCAAAGTTGAAAATCAGTGGTTTGACTGCCATAATGAAATAGGGTCACTAATCAACGTGTTTTCTCAAAAGGCCTTCAGTCAAATTCCTTGATACTTAAAATGCATACAGTGGATTATAATAATGAAAAAGGATAATTTGAAATCTTGGTTTCAACTCTAAAGGAACTCTTTAAAAAAAAGATTTTAAGTTTTGGAAACCCCAATGAAAAAGTAGCAACTGCACGGTTTCTACTGTCAGATTGGCTCTAAGTGCCAAAAAGTGCTGGAAACGGGGAGATAAGCCTATTTTTGCAACTTTGGTTAAAATCTTCAATTTTTCATCACAGATGTGCCCAAGATGCGCAAAAGCGCTGGAAACGGTGAGATAAGCCTATTTTTGCAACTTTGGTTAAAATCTTAAATTTTTCATCACAGATGTGCCCAAGATGCCCAAAAGCGCTGTTGACGGTGAGATAAGCCTATTTTTGCAACTTTGGTTAAAATCTTCAATTTTTCATCACAGATGTGCCCAAGATGCACAAAAGCGCTGGAAACGGTGAGATAAGCCTATTTTTGCAACTTTGGTTAAAATCTTCAATTTTTCATCACAGATGTGCCCAAGATGCGCAAAAGCGCTGGAAACGGTGAGATAAGCCTATTTTTGCAACTTTGGTTAAAATCTTACATTTTTCATCACAGATGTGCCCAAGGTGCGCAAAAGTGCTGGAAACGGTGAGATAAGCCTAATTTTGCAACAATGTTTAAGGTTTGGAGGTTTCATAGACTAAAGTTGAAAATCAGTGGTTTGACTGCCATAATGAAATAGGGTCACTAATCAACGTGTTTTCTCAAAAGGCCTTCACTCAATTTCCTT
Organism: Pleuronectes platessa; assembly: GCF_947347685.1. Lineage (NCBI taxonomy): Eukaryota > Metazoa > Chordata > Actinopteri > Pleuronectiformes > Pleuronectidae > Pleuronectes > Pleuronectes platessa. The sequence goes on along the minus strand of NW_026519103.1, from coordinate 397,482 downwards.
GATACTTAAAATGCATACAGTGGATTATAATAATGAAAAAGGATAATTTGAAATCTTGGTTTCAACTCTAAAGGAACTCTTTAAAAAAAAGATTTTAAGTTTTGGAAACCCCAATGAAAAAGTAGCAACTGCACGGTTTCTACTGTCAGATTCGCTCTAAGTGCCAAAAAGTGCTGGAAACGGGGAGATAAGCCTATTTTTGCAACAATGGTTAAAATCTTCAATTTTTCATCACAGATGTGTCCAAGATGCACAAAAGCGCTGGAAACGGTGAAATAAGCCTATTTTTGCAACTTTGGTTAAAATCTTCAATTTTTCATCACAGATGTGCCCAAGATGCACAAAAGCGCTGGAAACGGTGAGATAAGCCTATTTTTGCAACTTTGGTTAAAATCTTCAATTTTTCATCACAGATGTGCCCAAGATGCCCAAAAGCGCTGGAAACGGTGAGATAAGCCTATTTTTGCAACTTTGGTTAAAATCTTCATTTTTTCATCACAGTTATGCCCAAGGTGCACAAAAGTGCTGGAAACGGTGAGATAAGCCTAATTTTGCAACAATGTTTAAGGTTTGGAGGTTTCATAGACTAAAGTTGAAAATCAGTGGTTTGACTGCCATAATGAAATAGGGTCACTAATCAACGTGTTTTCTCAAAAGGCCTTCAGTCAAATTCCTTGATACTTAAAATGCATACAGTGGATTATAATAATGAAAAAGGATAATTTGAAATCTTGGTTTCAACTCTAAAGGAACTCTTTAAAAAAAAGATTTTAAGTTTTGGAAACCCCAATGAAAAAGTAGCAACTGCACGGTTTCTACTGTCAGATTCGCTCTAAGTGCCAAAAAGTGCTGGAAACGGGGAGATAAGCCTATTTTTGCAACAATGGTTAAAATCTTCAATTTTTCATCACAGATGTGTCCAAGATGCACAAAAGCGCTGGAAACGGTGAGATAAGCCTATTTTTGCAACTTTGGTTAAAATCTTCAATTTTTCATCACAGATGTGCCCAAGATGCACAAAAGCGCTGGAAACGGTGAGATAAGCCTATTTTTGCAACTTTGGTTAAAATCTTCAATTTTTCATCACAGATGTGCCCAAGATGCGCAAAAGCGCTGGAAACGGTGAGATAAGCCTAATTTTGCAACAATGTTTAAGGTTTGGAGGTTTCATAGACTAAAGTTGAAAATCAGTGGTTTGACTGCCATAATGAAATAGGGTCACTAATCAACGTGTTTTCTCAAAAGGCCTTCAGTCAAATTCCTTGATACTTAAAATGCATACAGTGGATTATAATAATGAAAAAGGATAATTTGAAATCTTGGTTTCAACTCTAAAGGAACTCTTTAAAAAAAAGATTTTAAGTTTTGGAAACCCCAATGAAAAAGTAGCAACTGCACGGTTTCTACTGTCAGATTCGCTCTAAGTGCCAAAAAGTGCTGGAAACGGGGAGATAAGCCTATTTTTGCAACAATGGTTAAAATCTTCAATTTTTCATCACAGATGTGTCCAAGATGCACAAAAGCGCTGGAAACGGTGAGATAAGCCTATTTTTGCAACTTTGGTTAAAATCTTCAATTTTTCATCACAGATGTGCCCAAGATGCACAAAAGCGCTGGAAATGGTGAGATAAGCCTATTTTTGCAACTTTGGTTAAAATCTTCATTTTTTCATCACAGATATGCCCAAGGTGCACAAAAGTGCTGGAAACGGTGAGATAAGCCTAATTTTGCAACAATGTTTAAGGTTTGGAGGTTTCATAGACTAAAGTTGAAAATCAGTGGTTTGACTGCCATAATGAAATAGGGTCACTAATCAACGTGTTTTCTCAAAAGGCCTTCAGTCAAATTCCTTGATACTTAAAATGCATACAGTGGATTATAATAATGAAAAAGGATAATTTGAAATCTTGGTTTCAACTCTAAAGGAACTCTTTAAAAAAAAGATTTTAAGTTTTGGAAACCCCAATGAAAAAGTAGCAACTGCACGGTTTCTACTGTCAGATTCGCTCTAAGTGCCAAAAAGTGCTGGAAACGGGGAGATAAGCCTATTTTTGCAACAATGGTTAAAATCTTCAATTTTTCATCACAGATGTGTCCAAGATGCACAAAAGCGCTGGAAACGGTGAGATAAGCCTATTTTTGCAACTTTGGTTAAAATCTTCAATTTTTCATCACAGATGTGCCCAAGATGCACAAAAGCGCTGGAAACGGTGAGATAAGCCTATTTTTGCAACTTTGGTTAAAATCTTCAATTTTTCATCACAGATGTGCCCAAGATGCGCAAAAGCGCTGGAAACGGTGAGATAAGCCTATTTTTGCAACTTTGGTTAAAATCTTAAATTTTTCATCACAGATGTGCCCAAGGTGCGCAAAAGTGCTGGAAACGGTGAGATAAGCCTAATTTTGCAACAATGTTTAAGGTTTGGAGGTTTCATAGACTAAAGTTGAAAATCAGTGGTTTGACTGCCATAATGAAATAGGGTCACTAATCAACGTGTTTTCTCAAAAGGCCTTCACTCAATTTCCTTGATACTTAAAATGCATACAGTGGATTATAATAATGAAAAAGGATAATTTGAAATCTTGGTTTCAACTCTAAAGGAACTCTTTAAAAAAAAGATTTTAAGTTTTAGAAACCCCAATGAAAAAGTATCAACTGCACGGTTTCTACTGTCAGATTCGCTCTAAGTGCCAAAAAGTGCTGTAAACGGGGAGATAAGCCTATTTTTGCAACAATGGTTAAAATCTTCAATTTTTCATCACAGATGTGTCCAAGATGCACAAAAGCGCTGGAAACGGTGAGATAAGCCTATTTTTGCAACTTCGGTTAAAATCTTCATTTTTTCATCACAGATATGCCCAAGGTGCACAAAAGTGCTGGAAACGGTGAGATAAGCCTATTTTTGCAACTTTGGTTAAAATCTTACATTTTTCATCACAGATGTGCCCAAGGTGCGCAAAAGTGCTGGAAACGGTGAGATAAGCCTAATTTTGCAACAATGTTTAAGGTTTGGAGGTTTCATAGACTAAAGTTGAAAATCAGTGGTTTGACTGCCATAATGAAATAGGGTCACTAATCAACGTGTTTTCTCAAAAGGCCTTCACTCAATTTCCTTGATACTTAAAATGCATACAGTGGATTATAATAATGAAAAAGGATAATTTGAAATCTTGGTTTCAACTCTAAAGGAACTCTTTAAAAAAAAGATTTTAAGTTTTGGAAACCCCAATGAAAAAGTAGCAACTGCACGGTTTCTACTGTCAGATTCGCTCTAAGTGCCAAAAAGAGCTGGAAACGGGGAGATAAGCCTATTTTTGCAACAATGGTTAAAATCTTCAATTTTTAATCACAGATGTGTCCAAGATGCACAAAAGCGCTGGAAACGGTGAGATAAGCCTATTTTTGCAACTTTGGTTAAAATCTTCAATTTTTCATCACAGATGTGCCCAAGATGCCCAAAAGCGCTGGAAACGGTGAGATAAGCCTATTTTTGCAACTTTGGTTAAAATCTTCAATTTTTCATCACAGATGTGCCCAAGATGCGCAAAAGCGCTGGAAACGGTGAGATAAGCCTATTTTTGCAACTTTGGTTAAAATCTTCATTTTTTCATCACAGATATGCCCAAGGTGCACAAAAGTGCTGGAAACGGTGAGATAAGCCTAATTTTGCAACAATGTTTAAGGTTTGGAGGTTTCATAGACTAAAGTTAAAAATCAGTGGTTTGACTGCCATAATGAAATAGGGTCACTAATCAACGTGTTTTCTCAAAAGGCCTTCAGTCAAATTCCTTGATACTTAAAATGCATACAGTGGATTATAATAATGAAAAAGGATAATTTGAAATCTTGGTTTCAACTCTAAAGGAACTCTTTAAAAAAAAGATTTTAAGTTTTGGAAACCCCAATGAAAAAGTAGCAACTGCACGGTTTCTACTGTCAGATTGGCTCTAAGTGCCAAAAAGTGCTGGAAACGGGGAGATAAGCCTATTTTTGCAACAATGGTTAAAATCTTCAATTTTTCATCACAGATGTGCCCAAGATGCGCAAAAGCGCTGGAAACGGTGAGATAAGCCTATTTTTGCAACTTTGGTTAAAATCTTACATTTTTCATCACAGATGTGCCCAAGGTGCGCAAAAGTGCTGGAAACGGTGAGATAAGCCTAATTTTGCAACAATGTTTAAGGTTTGGAGGTTTCATAGACTAAAGTTGAAAATCAGTGGTTTGACTGCCATAATGAAATAGGGTCACTAATCAACGTGTTTTCTCAAAAGGCCTTCACTCAATTTCCTTGATACTTAAAATGCATACAGTGGATTATAATAATGAAAAAGGATAATTTGAAATCTTGGTTTCAACTCTAAAGGAACTCTTTAAAAAAAAGATTTTAAGTTTTGGAAACCCCAATGAAAAAGTAGCAACTGCACGGTTTCTACTGTCAGATTCGCTCTAAGTGCCAAAAAGAGCTGGAAACGGGGAGATAAGCCTATTTTTGCAACAATGGTTAAAATCTTCAATTTTTAATCACAGATGTGTCCAAGATGCACAAAAGCGCTGGAAACGGTGAGATAAGCCTATTTTTGCAACTTTGGTTAAAATCTTCAATTTTTCATCACAGATGTGCCCAAGATGCCCAAAAGCGCTGGAAACGGTGAGATAAGCCTATTTTTGCAACTTTGGTTAAAATCTTCAATTTTTCATCACAGATGTGCCCAAGATGCGCAAAAGCGCTGGAAACGGTGAGATAAGCCTATTTTTGCAACTTTGGTTAAAATCTTCATTTTTTCATCACAGATATGCCCAAGGTGCACAAAAGTGCTGGAAACGGTGAGATAAGCCTAATTTTGCAACAATGTTTAAGGTTTGGAGGTTTCATAGACTAAAGTTAAAAATCAGTGGTTTGACTGCCATAATGAAATAGGGTCACTAATCAACGTGTTTTCTCAAAAGGCCTTCAGTCAAATTCCTTGATACTTAAAATGCATACAGTGGATTATAATAATGAAAAAGGATAATTTGAAATCTTGGTTTCAACTCTAAAGGAACTCTTTAAAAAAAAGATTTTAAGTTTTGGAAACCCCAATGAAAAAGTAGCAACTGCACGGTTTCTACTGTCAGATTGGCTCTAAGTGCCAAAAAGTGCTGGAAACGGGGAGATAAGCCTATTTTTGCAACAATGGTTAAAATCTTCAATTTTTCATCACAGATGTGCCCAAGATGCGCAAAAGCGCTGGAAACGGTGAGATAAGCCTATTTTTGCAACTTTGGTTAAAATCTTCAATTTTTCATCACAGATGTGCCCAAGATGCGCAAAAGCGCTTGAAACGGTGAGATAAGCCTATTTTTGCAACTTTGGTTAAAATCTTAAATTTTTCATCACAGATGTGCCCAAGGTGCGCAAAAGTGCTGGAAACGGTGAGATAAGCCTAATTTTGCAACAATGTTTAAGGTTTGGAGGTTTCATAGACTAAAGTTGAAAATCAGTGGTTTGACTGCCATAATGAAATAGGGTCACTAATCAACGTGTTTTCTCAAAAGGCCTTCAGTCAAATTCCTTGATACTTAAAATGCATACAGTGGATTATAATAATGAAAAAGGATAATTTGAAATCTTGGTTTCAACTCTAAAGGAACTCTTTAAAAAAAAGATTTTAAGTTTTGGAAACCCCAATGAAAAAGTAGCAACTGCACGGTTTCTACTGTCAGATTGGCTCTAAGTGCCAAAAAGTGCTGGAAACGGGGAGATAAGCCTATTTTTGCAACTTTGGTTAAAATCTTCAATTTTTCATCACAGATGTGCCCAAGATGCGCAAAAGCGCTGGAAACGGTGAGATAAGCCTATTTTTGCAACTTTGGTTAAAATCTTCAATTTTTCATCACAGATGTGCCCAAGATGCGCAAAAGCGCTGGAAACGGTGAGATAAGCCTATTTTTGCAACTTTGGTTAAAATCTTCAATTTTTCATCACAGATGTGCCCAAGGTGCGCAAAAGTGCTGGAAACGGTGAGATAAGCCTAATTTTGCAACAATGTTTAAGGTTTGGAGGTTTCATAGACTAAAGTTGAAAATCAGTGGTTTGACTGCCATAATGAAATAGGGTCACTAATCAACGTGTTTTCTCAAAAGGCCTTCAGTCAAATTCCTTGATACTTAAAATGCATACAGTGGATTATAATAATGAAAAAGGATAATTTGAAATCTTGGTTTCAACTCTAAAGGAACTCTTTAAAAAAAAGATTTTAAGTTTTGGAAACCCCAATGAAAAAGTAGCAACTGCACGGTTTCTACTGTCAGATTGGCTCTAAGTGCCAAAAAGTGCTGGAAACGGGGAGATAAGCCTATTTTTGCAACTTTGGTTAAAATCTTCAATTTTTCATCACAGATGTGCCCAAGATGCGCAAAAGCGCTGGAAATGGTGAGATAAGCCTATTTTTGCAACTTTGGTTAAAATCTTCAATTTTTCATCACAGATGTGCCCAAGATGCGCAAAAGCGCTGGAAACGGTGAGATAAGCCTATTTTTGCAACTTTGGTTAAAATCTTCAATTTTTCATCACAGATGTGCCCAAGATGCGCAAAAGCGCTGGAAACGGTGAGATAAGCCTATTTTTGCAACTTTGGTTAAAATCTTCAATTTTTCATCACAGATGTGCCCAAGATGCCCAAAAGCGCTGGAAACGGTGAGATAAGCCTATTTTTGCAACTTTGGTTAAAATCTTCATTTTTTCATCACAGATATGCCCAAGGTGCACAAAAGTGCTGGAAACGGTGAGATAAGCCTAATTTTGCAACAATGTTTAAGGTTTGGAGGTTTCATAGACTAAAGTTGAAAATCAGTGGTTTGACTGCCATAATGAAATAGGGTCACTAATCAACGTGTTTTCTCAAAAGGCCTTCAGTCAAATTCCTTGATACTTAAAATGCATACAGTGGATTATAATAATGAAAAAGGATAATTTGAATCTTGGTTTCAACTCTAAAGGAACTCTTTAAAAAAAAGATTTTAAGTTTTGGAAACCCCAATGAAAAAGTAGCAACTGCACGGTTTCTACTGTCAGATTCGCTCTAAGTGCCAAAAAGTGCTGGAAACGGGGAGATAAGCCTATTTTTGCAACAATGGTTAAAATCTTCAATTTTTCATCACAGATGTGCCCAAGATGCACAAAAGCGCTGGAAACGGTGAGATAAGCCTATTTTTGCAACTTTGGTTAAAATCTTCAATTTTTCATCACAGATGTGCCCAAGATGCACAAAAGCGCTGGAAACGGTGAGATAAGCCTATTTTTGCAACTTTGGTTAAAATCTTCAATTTTTCATCACAGATGTGCCCAAGATGCGCAAAAGCGCTGGAAACGGTGAGATAAGCCTATTTTTGCAACTTTGGTCAAAATCTTCAATTTTTCATCACAGATGTGCCCAAGATGCACAAAAGCGCTGGAAACGGTGAGATAAGCCTATTTTTGCAACTTTGGTTAAAATCTTCATTTTTTCATCACAGATATGCCCAAGGTGCACAAAAGTGCTGGAAACGGTGAGATAAGCCTAATTTTGCAACAATGTTTAAGGTTTGGAGGTTTCATAGACTAAAGTTGAAAATCAGTGGTTTGACTGCCATAATGAAATAGGGTCACTAATCAACGTGTTTTCTCAAAAGGCCTTCAGTCAAATTCCTTGATACTTAAAATGCATACAGTGGATTATAATAATGAAAAAGGATAATTTGAAATCTTGGTTTCAACTCTAAAGGAACTCTTTAAAAAAAAGATTTTAAGTTTTGGAAACCCCAATGAAAAAGTAGCAACTGCACGGTTTCTACTGTCAGATTCGCTCTAAGTGCCAAAAAGTGCTGGAAACGGGGAGATAAGCCTATTTTTGCAACAATGGTTAAAATCTTCAATTTTTCATCACAGATGTGTCCAAGATGCACAAAAGAGCTGGAAACGGTGAGATAAGCCTATTTTTGCAACTTTGGTTAAAATCTTCAATTTTTCATCACAGATGTGCCCAAGATGCACAAAAGCGCTGGAAACGGTGAGATAAGCCTATTTTTGCAACTTTGGTTAAAATCTTCAATTTTTCATCACAGATGTGCCCAAGATGCGCAAAAGCGCTGGAAACGGTGAGATAAGCCTATTTTTGCAACTTTGGTTAAAATCTTAAATTTTTCATCACAGATGTGCCCAAGGTGCGCAAAAGTGCTGGAAACGGTGAGATAAGCCTAATTTTGCAACAATGTTTAAGGTTTGGAGGTTTCATAGACTAAAGTTGAAAATCAGTGGTTTGACTGCCATAATGAAATAGGGTCACTAATCAACGTGTTTTCTCAAAAGGCCTTCACTCAATTTCCTTGATACTTAAAATGCATACAGTGGATTATAATAATGAAAAAGGATAATTTGAAATCTTGGTTTCAACTCTAAAGGAACTCTTTAAAAAAAAGATTTTAAGTTTTAGAAACCCCAATGAAAAAGTAGCAACTGCACGGTTTCTACTGTCAGATTCGCTCTAAGTGCCAAAAAGTGCTGTAAACGGGGAGATAAGCCTATTTTTGCAACAATGGTTAAAATCTTCAATTTTTCATCACAGATGTGTCCAAGATGCACAAAAGCGCTGGAAACGGTGAGATAAGCCTATTTTTGCAACTTTGGTTAAAATCTTCAATTTTTCATCACAGATGTGCCCAAGATGCACAAAAGCGCTGGAAACGGTGAGATAAGCCTATTTTTGCAACTTTGGTTAAAATCTTCATTTTTTCATCACAGATATGCCCAAGGTGCACAAAAGTGCTGGAAACGGTGAGATAAGCCTAATTTTGCAACAATGTTTAAGGTTTGGAGGTTTCATAGACTAAAGTTGAAAATCAGTGGTTTGACTGCCATAATGAAATAGGGTCACTAATCAACGTGTTTTCTCAAAAGGCCTTCAGTCAAATTCCTTGATACTTAAAATGCATACAGTGGATTATAATAATGAAAAAGGATAATTTGAAATCTTGGTTTCAACTCTAAAGGAACTCTTTAAAAAAAAGATTTTAAGTTTTGGAAACCCCAATGAAAAAGTAGCAACTGCACGGTTTCTACTGTCAGATTGGCTCTAAGTGCCAAAAAGTGCTGGAAACGGGGAGATAAGCCTATTTTTGCAACAATGGTTAAAATCTTCAATTTTTCATCACAGATGTGCCCAAGATGCGCAAAAGCGCTGGAAACGGTGAGATAAGCCTATTTTTGCAACTTTGGTTAAAATCTTCAATTTTTCATCACAGATGTGCCCAAGATGCGCAAAAGCGCTTGAAACGGTGAGATAAGCCTATTTTTGCAACTTTGGTTAAAATCTTCAATTTTTCATCACAGATGTGCCCAAGATGCGCAAAAGCGCTGGAAACGGTGAGATAAGCCTATTTTTGCAACTTTGGTTAAAATCTTAAATTTTTCATCACAGATGTGCCCAAGGTGCGCAAAAGTGCTGGAAACGGTGAGATAAGCCTAATTTTGCAACAATGTTTAAGGTTTGGAGGTTTCATAGACTAAAGTTGAAAATCAGTGGTTTGACTGCCATAATGAAATAGGGTCACTAATCAACGTGTTTTCTCAAAAGGCCTTCAGTCAAATTCCTTGATACTTAAAATGCATACAGTGGATTATAATAATGAAAAAGGATAATTTGAAATCTTGGTTTCAACTCTAAAGGAACTCTTTAAAAAAAAGATTTTAAGTTTTGGAAACCCCAATGAAAAAGTAGCAACTGCACGGTTTCTACTGTCAGATTGGCTCTAAGTGCCAAAAAGTGCTGGAAACGGGGAGATAAGCCTATTTTTGCAACTTTGGTTAAAATCTTCAATTTTTCATCACAGATGTGCCCAAGATGCGCAAAAGCGCTGGAAACGGTGAGATAAGCCTATTTTTGCAACTTTGGTTAAAATCTTCAATTTTTCATCACAGATGTGCCCAAGATGCGCAAAAGCGCTGGAAACGGTGAGATAAGCCTATTTTTGCAACTTTGGTTAAAATCTTCAATTTTTCATCACAGATGTGCCCAAGGTGCGCAAAAGTGCTGGAAACGGTGAGATAAGCCTAATTTTGCAACAATGTTTAAGGTTTGGAGGTTTCATAGACTAAAGTTGAAAATCAGTGGTTTGACTGCCATAATGAAATAGGGTCACTAATCAACGTGTTTTCTCACAAGGCCTTCAGTCAAATTCCTTGATACTTAAAATGCATACAGTGGATTATAATAATGAAAAAGGATAATTTGAAATCTTGGTTTCAACTCTAAAGGAACTCTTTAAAAAAAAGATTTTAAGTTTTGGAAACCCCAATGAAAAAGTAGCAACTGCACGGTTTCTACTGTCAGATTGGCTCTAAGTGCCAAAAAGTGCTGGAAACGGGGAGATAAGCCTATTTTTGCAACTTTGGTTAAAATCTTCAATTTTTCATCACAGATGTGCCCAAGATGCGCAAAAGCGCTGGAAACGGTGAGATAAGCCTATTTTTGCAACTTTGGTTAAAATCTTCAATTTTTCATCACAGATGTGCCCAAGATGCGCAAAAGCGCTGGAAACGGTGAGATAAGCCTATTTTTGCAACTTTGGTTAAAATCTTCAATTTTTCATCACAGATGTGCCCAAGATGCGCAAAAGCGCTGGAAACGGTGAGATAAGCCTATTTTTGCAACTTTGGTTAAAATCTTCAATTTTTCATCACAGATGTGCCCAAGATGCCCAAAAGCGCTGGAAACGGTGAGATAAGCCTATTTTTGCAACTTTGGTTAAAATCTTCATTTTTTCATCACAGATATGCCCAAGGTGCACAAAAGTGCTGGAAACGGTGAGATAAGCCTAATTTTGCAACAATGTTTAAGGTTTGGAGGTTTCATAGACTAAAGTTGAAAATCAGTGGTTTGACTGCCATAATGAAATAGGGTCACTAATCAACGTGTTTTCTCAAAAGGCCTTCAGTCAAATTCCTTGATACTTAAAATGCATACAGTGGATTATAATAATGAAAAAGGATAATTTGAATCTTGGTTTCAACTCTAAAGGAACTCTTTAAAAAAAAGATTTTAAGTTTTGGAAACCCCAATGAAAAAGTAGCAACTGCACGGTTTCTACTGTCAGATTCGCTCTAAGTGCCAAAAAGTGCTGGAAACGGGGAGATAAGCCTATTTTTGCAACAATGGTTAAAATCTTCAATTTTTCATCACAGATGTGCCCAAGATGCGCAAAAGCGCTGGAAACGGTGAGATAAGCCTATTTTTGCAACTTTGGTCAAAATCTTCAATTTTTCATCACAGATGTGCCCAAGATGCACAAAAGCGCTGGAAACGGTGAGATAAGCCTATTTTTGCAACTTTGGTTAAAATCTTCATTTTTTCATCACAGATATGCCCAAGGTGCACAAAAGTGCTGGAAACGGTGAGATAAGCCTAATTTTGCAACAATGTTTAAGGTTTGGAGGTTTCATAGACTAAAGTTGAAAATCAGTGGTTTGACTGCCATAATGAAATAGGGTCACTAATCAACGTGTTTTCTCAAAAGGCCTTCAGTCAAATTCCTTGATACTTAAAATGCATACAGTGGATTATAATAATGAAAAAGGATAATTTGAAATCTTGGTTTCAACTCTAAAGGAACTCTTTAAAAAAAAGATTTTAAGTTTTGGAAACCCCAATGAAAAAGTAGCAACTGCACGGTTTCTACTGTCAGATTCGCTCTAAGTGCCAAAAAGTGCTGGAAACGGGGAGATAAGCCTATTTTTGCAACAATGGTTAAAATCTTCAATTTTTCATCACAGATGTGTCCAAGATGCACAAAAGAGCTGGAAACGGTGAGATAAGCCTATTTTTGCAACTTTGGTTAAAATCTTCAATTTTTCATCACAGATGTGCCCAAGATGCACAAAAGCGCTGGAAACGGTGAGATAAGCCTATTTTTGCAACTTTGGTTAAAATCTTCAATTTTTCATCACAGATGTGCCCAAGATGCGCAAAAGCGCTGGAAACGGTGAGATAAGCCTATTTTTGCAACTTTGGTTAAAATCTTAAATTTTTCATCACAGATGTGCCCAAGGTGCGCAAAAGTGCTGGAAACGGTGAGATAAGCCTAATTTTGCAACAATGTTTAAGGTTTGGAGGTTTCATAGACTAAAGTTGAAAATCAGTGGTTTGACTGCCATAATGAAATAGGGTCACTAATCAACGTGTTTTCTCAAAAGGCCTTCACTCAATTTCCTTGATACTTAAAATGCATACAGTGGATTATAATAATGAAAAAGGATAATTTGAAATCTTGGTTTCAACTCTAAAGGAACTCTTTAAAAAAAAGATTTTAAGTTTTAGAAACCCCAATGAAAAAGTAGCAACTGCACGGTTTCTACTGTCAGATTCGCTCTAAGTGCCAAAAAGTGCTGTAAACGGGGAGATAAGCCTATTTTTGCAACAATGGTTAAAATCTTCAATTTTTCATCACAGATGTGTCCAAGATGCACAAAAGCGCTGGAAACGGTGAGATAAGCCTATTTTTGCAACTTTGGTTAAAATCTTCAATTTTTCATCACAGATGTGCCCAAGATGCACAAAAGCGCTGGAAACGGTGAGATAAGCCTATTTTTGCAACTTTGGTTAAAATCTTCATTTTTTCATCACAGATATGCCCAAGGTGCACAAAAGTGCTGGAAACGGTGAGATAAGCCTAATTTTGCAACAATGTTTAAGGTTTGGAGGTTTCATAGACTAAAGTTGAAAATCAGTGGTTTGACTGCCATAATGAAATAGGGTCACTAATCAACGTGTTTTCTCAAAAGGCCTTCAGTCAAATTCCTTGATACTTAAAATGCATACAGTGGATTATAATAATGAAAAAGGATAATTTGAAATCTTGGTTTCAACTCTAAAGGAACTCTTTAAAAAAAAGATTTTAAGTTTTGGAAACCCCAATGAAAAAGTAGCAACTGCACGGTTTCTACTGTCAGATTCGCTCTAAGTGCCAAAAAGTGCTGGAAACGGGGAGATAAGCCTATTTTTGCAACAATGGTTAAAATCTTCAATTTTTCATCACAGATGTGTCCAAGATGCACAAAAGCGCTGGAAACGGTGAGATAAGCCTATTTTTGCAACTTTGGTTAAAATCTTCAATTTTTCATCACAGATGTGCCCAAGATGCACAAAAGCGCTGGAAACGGTGAGATAAGCCTATTTTTGCAACTTTGGTTAAAATCTTCATTTTTTCATCACAGATATGCCCAAGGTGCACAAAAGTGCTGGAAACGGTGAGATAAGCCTAATTTTGCAACAATGTTTAAGGTTTGGAGGTTTCATAGACTAAAGTTGAAAATCAGTGGTTTGACTGCCATAATGAAATAGGGTCACTAATCAACGTGTTTTCTCAAAAGGCCTTCAGTCAAATTCCTTGATACTTAAAATGCATACAGTGGATTAAAATAATGAAAAAGGATAATTTGAAATCTTGGTTTCAACTCTAAAGGAACTCTTTAAAAAAAAGATTTTAAGTTTTGGAAACCCCAATGAAAAAGTAGCAACTGCACGGTTTCTACTGTCAGATTGGCTCTAAGTGCCAAAAAGTGCTGGAAACGGGGAGATAAGCCTATTTTTGCAACAATGGTTAAAATCTTCAATTTTTCATCACAGATGTGCCCAAGATGCGCAAAAGCGCTGGAAACGGTGAGATAAGCCTATTTTTGCAACTTTGGTTAAAATCCTCAATTTTTCATCACAGATGTGCCCAAGATGCGCAAAAGCGCTGGAAACGGTGAGATAAGCCTATTTTTGCAACTTTGGTTAAAATCTTAATTTTTTCATCACAGATGTGCCCAAGATGCCCAAAAGCGCTGGAAACGGTGAGATAAGCCTATTTTTGCAACTTTGGTTAAAATCTTCATTTTTTCATCACAGATATGCCCAAGGTGCACAAAAGTGCTGGACACGGTGAGATAAGCCTAATTTTGCAACAATGTTTAAGGTTTGGAGGTTTCATAGACCAAAGTTGAAAATCAGTGGTTTGACTGCCATAATGAAATAGGGTCACTAATCAACGTGTTTTCTCAAAAGGCCTTCAGTCAAATTCCTTGATACTTAAAATGCATACAGTGGATTATAATAATGAAAAAGGATAATTTGAAATCTTGGTTTCAACTCTAAAGGAACTCTTTAAAAAAAAGATTTTAAGTTTTGGAAACCCCAATGAAAAAGTAGCAACTGCACGGTTTCTACTGTCAGATTGGCTCTAAGTGCCAAAAAGTGCTGGAAACGGTGAGATAAGCCTATTTTTGCAACTTTGGTTAAAATCTTCAATTTTTCATCACAGATGTGTCCAAGATGCACAAAAGCGCTGGAAACGGTGAGATAAGCCTATTTTTGCAACAATGGTTAAAATCTTCAATTTTTCATCACAGATGTGCCCAAGATGCCCAAAAGCGCTGGAAACGGTGAGATAAGCCTATTTTTGCAACTTTGGTTAAAATCTTCATTTTTTCATCACAGATATGCCCAAGGTGCACAAAAGTGCTAGACACGGTGAGATAAGCCTAATTTTGCAACAATGTTTAAGGTTTGGAGGTTTCATAGACCAAAGTTGAAAATCAGTGGTTTGACTGCCATAATGAAATAGGGTCACTAATCAACGTGTTTTCTCAAAAGGCCTTCAGTCAAATTCCTTGATACTTAAAATGCATACAGTGGATTATAATAATGAAAAAGGATAATTTGAAATCTTGGTTTCAACTCTAAAGGAACTCTTTAAAAAAAAGATTTTAAGTTTTGGAAACCCCAATGAAAAAGTAGCAACTGCACGGTTTCTACTGTCAGATTGGCTCTAAGTGCCAAAAAGTGCTGGAAACGGGGAGATAAGCCTATTTTTGCAACTTTGGTTAAAATCTTCAATTTTTCATCACAGATGTGCCCAAGATGCGCAAAAGCGCTGGAAACGGTGAGATAAGCCTATTTTTGCAACTTTGGTTAAAATCTTAAATTTTTCATCACAGATGTGCCCAAGATGCCCAAAAGCGCTGTTGACGGTGAGATAAGCCTATTTTTGCAACTTTGGTTAAAATCTTCAATTTTTCATCACAGATGTTCCCAAGATGCAAAAAAGCGCTGGAAACGGTGAGATAAGCCTATTTTTGCAACTTTGGTTAAAATCTTCAATTTTTCATCACAGATGTGCCCAAGATGCGCAAAAGCGCTGGAAACGGTGAAATAAGCCTAATTTTGCAACAATGTTTAAGGTTTGGAGGTTTCATAGACTAAAGTTGAAAATCAGTGGTTTGACTGCCATAATGAAATAGGGTCACTAATCAACGTGTTTTCTCAAAAGGCCTTCACTCAATTTCCTTGATACTTAAAATGCATACAGTGGATTATAATAATGAAAAAGGATAATTTGAAATCTTGGTTTCAACTCTAAAGGAACTCTTTAAAAAAAAGATTTTAAGTTTTGGAAACCCCAATGAAAAAGTAGCAACTGCACGGTTTCTACTGTCAGATTCGCTCTAAGTGCCAAAAAGTGCTGGAAACGGGGAGATAAGCCTATTTTTGCAACAATGGTTAAAATCTTCAATTTTTCATCACAGATGTGTCCAAGATGCACAAAAGCGCTGGAAACGGTGAGATAAGCCTATTTTTGCAACTTTGGTTAAAATCTTCAATTTTTCATCACAGATGTGCCCAAGATGCACAAAAGCGCTGGAAACGGTGAGATAAGCCTATTTTTGCAACTTTGGTTAAAATCTTCAATTTTTCATCACAGATGTGCCCAAGATGCGCAAAAGCGCTGGAAACGGTGAGATAAGCCTATTTTTGCAACTTTGGTTAAAATCTTAAATTTTTCATCACAGATGTGCCCAAGGTGCGCAAAAGTGCTGGAAACGGTGAGATAAGCCTAATTTTGCAACAATGTTTAAGGTTTGGAGGTTTCATAGACTAAAGTTGAAAATCAGTGGTTTGACTACCATAATGAAATAGGGTCACTAATCAACGTGTTTTCTCAAAAGGCCTTCACTCAATTTCCTTGATACTTAAAATGCATACAGTGGATTATAATAATGAAAAAGGATAATTTGAAATCTTGGTTTCAACTCTAAAGGAACTCTTTAAAAAAAAGATTTTAAGTTTTAGAAACCCCAATGAAAAAGTAGCAACTGCACGGTTTCTACTGTCAGATTCGCTCTAAGTGCCAAAAAGTGCTGTAAACGGGGAGATAAGCCTATTTTTGCAACAATGGTTAAAATCTTCAATTTTTCATCACAGATGTGCCCAAGATGCACAAAAGCGCTGGAAACGGTGAGATAAGCCTATTTTTGCAACTTTGGTTAAAATCTTCATTTTTTCATCACAGATATGCCCAAGGTGCACAAAAGTGCTAGACACGGTGAGATAAGCCTAATTTTGCAACAATGTTTAAGGTTTGGAGGTTTCATAGACCAAAGTTGAAAATCAGTGGTTTGACTGCCATAATGAAATAGGGTCACTAATCAACGTGTTTTCTCAAAAGGCCTTCAGTCAAATTCCTTGATACTTAAAATGCATACAGTGGATTATAATAATGAAAAAGGATAATTTGAAATCTTGGTTTCAAATCTAAAGGAACTCTTTAAAAAAAAGATTTTAAGTTTTGGAAACCCCAATGAAAAAGTAGCAACTGCACGGTTTCTACTGTCAGATTGGCTCTAAGTGCCAAAAAGTGCTGGAAACGGGGAGATAAGCCTATTTTTGCAACTTTGGTTAAAATCTTCAATTTTTCATCACAGATGTGCCCAAGATGCGCAAAAGCGCTGGAAACGGTGAGATAAGCCTATTTTTGCAACTTTGGTTAAAATCTTCAATTTTTCATCACAGATGTGCCCAAGATGCGCAAAAGCGCTGGAAACGGTGAGATAAGCCTATTTTTGCAACTTTGGTTAAAATCTTAAATTTTTCATCACAGATGTGCCCAAGATGCCCAAAAGCGCTGGAAACGGTGAGATAAGCCTATTTTTGCAACTTTGGTTAAAATCTTCAATTTTTCATCACAGATGTGCCCAAGATGCACAAAAGCGCTGGAAACGGTGAGATAAGCCTATTTTTGCAACTTTGGTTAAAATCTTCAATTTTTCATCACAGATGTGCCCAAGATGCGCAAAAGCGCTGGAAACGGTGAGATAAGCCTATTTTTGCAACTTTGGTTAAAATCTTCAATTTTTCATCACAGATGTGCCCAAGATGCGCAAAAGCGCTGGAAACGGTGAGATAAGCCTATTTTTGCAACTTTGGTTAAAATCTTAAATTTTTCATCACAGATGTGCCCAAGGTGCGCAAAAGTGCTGGAAACGGTGAGATAAGCCTAATTTTGCAACAATGTTTAAGGTTTGGAGGTTTCATAGACTAAAGTTGAAAATCAGTGGTTTGACTGCCATAATGAAATATGGTCACTAATCAACGTGTTTTCTCAAAAGGCCTTCAGTCAAATTCCTTGATACTTAAAATGTATACAGTGGATTATAATAATGAAAAAGGATAATTTGAAATCTTGGTTTCAACTCTAAAGGAACTCTTTAAAAAAAAGATTTTAAGTTTTGGAAACCCCAATGAAAAAGTAGCAACTGCACGGTTTCTACTGTCAGATTCGCTCTAAGTGCCAAAAAGTGCTGGAAACGGGGAGATAAGCCTATTTTTGCAACTTTGGTTAAAATCTTCAATTTTTCATCACAGATGTGCCCAAGATGCGCAAAAGCGCTGGAAACGGTGAGATAAGCCTATTTTTGCAACTTTGGTTAAAATCTTCAATTTTTCATCACAGATGTGCCCAAGATGCGCAAAAGCGCTGGAAACGGTGAGATAAGCCTATTTTTGCAACTTTGGTTAAAATCTTAAATTTTTCATCACAGATGTGCCCAAGATGCCCAAAAGCGCTGGAAACGGTGAGATAAGCCTATTTTTGCAACTTTGGTTAAAATCTTCAATTTTTCATCACAGATGTGCCCAAGATGCACAAAAGCGCTGGAAACGGTGAGATAAGCCTATTTTTGCAACTTTGGTTAAAATCTTCAATTTTTCATCACAGATGTGCCCAAGATGCGCAAAAGCGCTGGAAACGGTGAGATAAGCCTATTTTTGCAACTTTGGTTAAAATCTTCAATTTTTCATCACAGATGTGCCCAAGATGCGCAAAAGCGCTGGAAACGGTGAGATAAGCCTATTTTTGCAACTTTGGTTAAAATCTTAAATTTTTCATCACAGATGTGCCCAAGGTGCGCAAAAGTGCTGGAAACGGTGAGATAAGCCTAATTTTGCAACAATGTTTAAGGTTTGGAGGTTTCATAGACTAAAGTTGAAAATCAGTGGTTTGACTGCCATAATGAAATATGGTCACTAATCAACGTGTTTTCTCAAAAGGCCTTCAGTCAAATTCCTTGATACTTAAAATGCATACAGTGGATTATAATAATGAAAAAGGATAATTTGAAATCTTGGTTTCAACTCTAAAGGAACTCTTTAAAAAAAAGATTTTAAGTTTTGGAAACCCCAATGAAAAAGTAGCAACTGCACGGTTTCTACTGTCAGATTCGCTCTAAGTGCCAAAAAGTGCTGGAAACGGGGAGATAAGCCTATTTTGGCAACAATGGTTAAAATCTTCAATTTTTCATCACAGATGTGTCCAAGATGCACAAAAGCGCTGGAAACGGTGAGATAAGCCTATTTTTGCAACTTTGGTTAAAATCTTCAATTTTTCATCACAGATGTGCCCAAGATGCACAAAAGCGCTGGAAACGGTGAGATAAGCCTATTTTTGCAACTTTGGTTAAAATCTTCAATTTTTCATCACAGATGTGT
Source organism: Pleuronectes platessa (assembly GCF_947347685.1). Taxonomy (NCBI): domain Eukaryota; kingdom Metazoa; phylum Chordata; class Actinopteri; order Pleuronectiformes; family Pleuronectidae; genus Pleuronectes; species Pleuronectes platessa. The sequence continues at coordinate 378,665 of NW_026519103.1, read as the reverse complement.
CCAAGATGCACAAAAGCGCTGGAAACGGTGAGATAAGCCTATTTTTGCAACAATGGTTAAAATCTTCAATTTTTCATCACAGATGTGTCCAAGATGCACAAAAGCGCTGGAAACGGTGAGATAAGCCTATTTTTGCAACTTTGGTTAAAATCTTCAATTTTTCATCACAGATGTGCCCAAGATGCGCAAAAGCGCTGGAAACGGTGAGATAAGCCTATTTTTGCAACTTTGGTTAAAATCTTAAATTTTTCATCACAGATGTGCCCAAGATGCCCAAAAGCGCTGGAAACGGTGAGATAAGCCTATTTTTGCAACTTTGGTTAAAATCTTCATTTTTTCATCACAGATATGCCCAAGGTGCACAAAAGTGCTGGACACGGTGAGATAAGCCTAATTTTGCAACAATGTTTAAGGTTTGGAGGTTTCATAGACCAAAGTTGAAAATCAGTGGTTTGACTGCCATAATGAAATAGGGTCACTAATCAACGTGTTTTCTCAAAAGGCCTTCAGTCAAATTCCTTGATACTTAAAATGCATACAGTGGATTATAATAATGAAAAAGGATAATTTGAAATCTTGGTTTCAACTCTAAAGGAACTCTTTAAAAAAAAGATTTTAAGTTTTGGAAACCCCAATGAAAAAGTAGCAACTGCACGGTTTCTACTGTCAGATTGGCTCTAAGTGCCAAAAAGTGCTGGAAACGGGGAGATAAGCCTATTTTTGCAACTTTGGTTAAAATCTTCAATTTTTCATCACAGATGTGCCCAAGATGCGCAAAAGCGCTGGAAACGGTGAGATAAGCCTATTTTTGCAACTTTGGTTAAAATCTTAAATTTTTCATCACAGATGTGCCCAAGATGCCCAAAAGCGCTGTTGACGGTGAGATAAGCCTATTTTTGCAACTTTGGTTAAAATCTTCAATTTTTCATCACAGATGTGCCCAAGATGCACAAAAGCGCTGGAAACGGTGAGATAAGCCTATTTTTGCAACTTTGGTTAAAATCTTCAATTTTTCATCACAGATGTGCCCAAGATGCGCAAAAGCGCTGGAAACGGTGAGATAAGCCTATTTTTGCAACTTTGGTTAAAATCTTACATTTTTTCATCACAGATATGCCCAAGGTGCACAAAAGTGCTGGAAACGGTGAGATAAGCCTAATTTTGCAACAATGTTTAAGGTTTGGAGGTTTCATAGACTAAAGTTGAAAATCAGTGGTTTGACTGCCATAATGAAATATGGTCACTAATCAACGTGTTTTCTCAAAAGGCCTTCAGTCAAATTCCTTGATACTTAAAATGTATACAGTGGATTATAATAATGAAAAAGGATAATTTGAAATCTTGGTTTCAACTCTAAAGGAACTCTTTAAAAAAAAGATTTTAAGTTTTGGAAACCCCAATGAAAAAGTAGCAACTGCACGGTTTCTACTGTCAGATTCGCTCTAAGTGCCAAAAAGTGCTGGAAACGGGGAGATAAGCCTATTTTTGCAACTTTGGTTAAAATCTTCAATTTTTCATCACAGATGTGCCCAAGATGCGCAAAAGCGCTGGAAACGGTGAGATAAGCCTATTTTTGCAACTTTGGTTAAAATCTTCAATTTTTCATCACAGATGTGCCCAAGATGCGCAAAAGCGCTGGAAACGGTGAGATAAGCCTATTTTTGCAACTTTGGTTAAAATCTTAAATTTTTCATCACAGATGTGCCCAAGATGCCCAAAAGCGCTGGAAACGGTGAGATAAGCCTATTTTTGCAACTTTGGTTAAAATCTTCAATTTTTCATCACAGATGTGCCCAAGATGCACAAAAGCGCTGGAAACGGTGAGATAAGCCTATTTTTGCAACTTTGGTTAAAATCTTCAATTTTTCATCACAGATGTGCCCAAGATGCGCAAAAGCGCTGGAAACGGTGAGATAAGCCTATTTTTGCAACTTTGGTTAAAATCTTCAATTTTTCATCACAGATGTGCCCAAGATGCGCAAAAGCGCTGGAAACGGTGAGATAAGCCTATTTTTGCAACTTTGGTTAAAATCTTAAATTTTTCATCACAGATGTGCCCAAGGTGCGCAAAAGTGCTGGAAACGGTGAGATAAGCCTAATTTTGCAACAATGTTTAAGGTTTGGAGGTTTCATAGACTAAAGTTGAAAATCAGTGGTTTGACTGCCATAATGAAATATGGTCACTAATCAACGTGTTTTCTCAAAAGGCCTTCAGTCAAATTCCTTGATACTTAAAATGCATACAGTGGATTATAATAATGAAAAAGGATAATTTGAAATCTTGGTTTCAACTCTAAAGGAACTCTTTAAAAAAAAGATTTTAAGTTTTGGAAACCCCAATGAAAAAGTAGCAACTGCACGGTTTCTACTGTCAGATTCGCTCTAAGTGCCAAAAAGTGCTGGAAACGGGGAGATAAGCCTATTTTGGCAACAATGGTTAAAATCTTCAATTTTTCATCACAGATGTGTCCAAGATGCACAAAAGCGCTGGAAACGGTGAGATAAGCCTATTTTTGCAACTTTGGTTAAAATCTTCAATTTTTCATCACAGATGTGCCCAAGATGCACAAAAGCGCTGGAAACGGTGAGATAAGCCTATTTTTGCAACTTTGGTTAAAATCTTCAATTTTTCATCACAGATGTGTCCAAGATGCACAAAAGCGCTGGAAACGGTGAGATAAGCCTATTTTTGCAACAATGGTTAAAATCTTCAATTTTTCATCACAGATGTATCCAAGATGCACAAAAGCGCTGGAAACGGTGAGATAAGCCTATTTTTGCAACTTTGGTTAAAATCTTCAATTTTTCATCACAGATGTGCCCAAGATGCGCAAAAGCGCTGGAAACGGTGAGATAAGCCTATTTTTGCAACTTTGGTTAAAATCTTAAATTTTTCATCACAGATGTGCCCAAGATGCCCAAAAGCGCTGGAAACGGTGAGATAAGCCTATTTTTGCAACTTTGGTTAAAATCTCCATTTTTTCATCACAGATATGCCCAAGGTGCACAAAAGTGCTGGACACGGTGAGATAAGCCTAATTTTGCAACAATGTTTAAGGTTTGGAGGTTTCATAGACCAAAGTTGAAAATCAGTGGTTTGACTGCCATAATGAAATAGGGTCACTAATCAACGTGTTTTCTCAAAAGGCCTTCAGTCAAATTCCTTGATACTTAAAATGCATACAGTGGATTATAATAATGAAAAAGGATAATTTGAAATCTTGGTTTCAACTCTAAAGGAACTCTTTAAAAAAAAGATTTTAAGTTTTGGAAACCCCAATGAAAAAGTAGCAACTGCACGGTTTCTACTGTCAGATTGGCTCTAAGTGCCAAAAAGTGCTGGAAACGGGGAGATAAGCCTATTTTTGCAACAATGGTTAAAATCTTCAATTTTTCATCACAGATGTGTCCAAGACGCACAAAAGCGCTGGAAACGGTGAGATAAGCCTATTTTTGCAACTTTGGTTAAAATCTTCAATTTTTCATCACAGATGTGCCCAAGATGCACAAAAGCGCTGGAAACGGTGAGATAAGCCTATTTTTGCAACTTTGGTTAAAATCTTCAATTTTTCATCACAGATGTGCCCAAGATGCGCAAAAGCGCTGGAAACGGTGAGATAAGCCTATTTTTGCAACTTTGGTTAAAATCTTAAATTTTTCATCACAGATGTGCCCAAGGTGCGCAAAAGTGCTGGAAACGGTGAGATAAGCCTAATTTTGCAACAATGTTTAAGGTTTGGAGGTTTCATAGACTAAAGTTGAAAATCAGTGGTTTGACTGCCATAATGAAATAGGGTCACTAATCAACGTGTTTTCTCAAAAGGCCTTCACTCAATTTCCTTGATACTTAAAATGCATACAGTGGATTATAATAATGAAAAAGGATAATTTGAAATCTTGGTTTCAACTCTAAAGGAACTCTTTAAAAAAAAGATTTTAAGTTTTAGAAACCCCAATGAAAAAGTAGCAACTGCACGGTTTCTACTGTCAGATTCGCTCTAAGCGCCAAAAAGTGCTGTAAACGGGGAGATAAGCCTATTTTTGCAACAATGGTTAAAATCTTCAATTTTTCATCACAGATGTGTCCAAGATGCACAAAAGCGCTGGAAACGGTGAGATAAGCCTATTTTTGCAACTTTGGTTAAAATCTTCATTTTTTCATCACAGATATGCCCAAGGTGCACAAAAGTGCTGGAAACGGTGAGATAAGCCTATTTTTGCAACTTTGGTTAAAATCTTACATTTTTCATCACAGATGTGCCCAAGGTGCGCAAAAGTGCTGGAAACGGTGAGATAAGCCTAATTTTGCAACAATGTTTAAGGTTTGGAGGTTTCATAGACTAAAGTTGAAAATCAGTGGTTTGACTGCCATAATGAAATAGGGTCACTAATCAACGTGTTTTCTCAAAAGGCCTTCAGTCAAATTCCTTGATACTTAAAATGCATACAGTGGATTATAATAATGAAAAAGGATAATTTGAAATCTTGGTTTCAACTCTAAAGGAACTCTTTAAAAAAAAGATTTTAAGTTTTGGAAACCCCAATGAAAAAGTAGCAACTGCACGGTTTCTACTGTCAGATTCGCTCTAAGTGCCAAAAAGTGCTGTAAACGGGGAGATAAGCCTATTTTTGCAACAATGGTTAAAATCTTCAATTTTTCATCACAGATGTGTCCAAGATGCACAAAAGCGCTGGAAACGGTGAGATAAGCCTATTTTTGCAACTTTGGTTAAAATCTTCATTTTTTCATCACAGATATGCCCAAGGTGCACAAAAGTGCTGGAAACGGTGAGATAAGCCTATTTTTGCAACTTTGGTTAAAATCTTACATTTTTCATCACAGATGTGCCCAAGGTGCGCAAAAGTGCTGGAAACGGTGAGATAAGCCTAATTTTGCAACAATGTTTAAGGTTTGGAGGTTTCATAGACTAAAGTTGAAAATCAGTGGTTTGACTGCCATAATGAAATAGGGTCACTAATCAACGTGTTTTCTCAAAAGGCCTTCAGTCAAATTCCTTGATACTTAAAATGCATACAGTGGATTATAATAATGAAAAAGGATAATTTGAAATCTTGGTTTCAACTCTAAAGGAACTCTTTAAAAAAAAGATTTTAAGTTTTGGAAACCCCAATGAAAAAGTAGCAACTGCACGGTTTCTACTGTCAGATTCGCTCTAAGTGCCAAAAAGTGCTGGAAACGGGGAGATAAGCCTATTTTTGCAACAATGGTTAAAATCTTCAATTTTTCATCACAGATGTGTCCAAGACGCACAAAAGCGCTGGAAACGGTGAGATAAGCCTATTTTTGCAACTTTGGTTAAAATCTTAAATTTTTCATCACAGATGTGCCCAAGATGCCCAAAAGCGCTGGAAACGGTGAGATAAGCCTATTTTTGCAACTTTGGTTAAAATCTTCAATTTTTCATCACAGATGTGCCCAAGATGCACAAAAGCGCTGGAAACGGTGAGATAAGCCTATTTTTGCAACTTTGGTTAAAATCTTCAATTTTTCATCACAGATGTGCCCAAGATGCGCAAAAGCGCTGGAAACGGTGAGATAAGCCTATTTTTGCAACTTTGGTTAAAATCTTCAATTTTTCATCACAGATGTGCCCAAGATGCGCAAAAGCGCTGGAAACGGTGAGATAAGCCTATTTTTGCAACTTTGGTTAAAATCTTAAATTTTTCATCACAGATGTGCCCAAGGTGCGCAAAAGTGCTGGAAACGGTGAGATAAGCCTAATTTTGCAACAATGTTTAAGGTTTGGAGGTTTCATAGACTAAAGTTGAAAATCAGTGGTTTGACTGCCATAATGAAATATGGTCACTAATCAACGTGTTTTCTCAAAAGGCCTTCAGTCAAATTCCTTGATACTTAAAATGCATACAGTGGATTATAATAATGAAAAAGGATAATTTGAAATCTTGGTTTCAACTCTAAAGGAACTCTTTAAAAAAAAGATTTTAAGTTTTGGAAACCCCAATGAAAAAGTAGCAACTGCACGGTTTCTACTGTCAGATTCGCTCTAAGTGCCAAAAAGTGCTGGAAACGGGGAGATAAGCCTATTTTGGCAACAATGGTTAAAATCTTCAATTTTTCATCACAGTTGTGTCCAAGATGCACAAAAGCGCTGGAAACGGTGAGATAAGCCTATTTTTGCAACTTTGGTTAAAATCTTCAATTTTTCATCACAGATGTGCCCAAGATGCACAAAAGCGCTGGAAACGGTGAGATAAGCCTATTTTTGCAACTTTGGTTAAAATCTTCAATTTTTCATCACAGATGTGTCCAAGATGCACAAAAGCGCTGGAAACGGTGAGATAAGCCTATTTTTGCAACAATGGTTAAAATCTTCAATTTTTCATCACAGATGTGTCCAAGATGCACAAAAGCGCTGGAAACGGTGAGATAAGCCTATTTTTGCAACTTTGGTTAAAATCTTCAATTTTTCATCACAGATGTGCCCAAGATGCGCAAAAGCGCTGGAAACGGTGAGATAAGCCTATTTTTGCAACTTTGGTTAAAATCTTAAATTTTTCATCACAGATGTGCCCAAGATGCCCAAAAGCGCTGGAAACGGTGAGATAAGCCTATTTTTGCAACTTTGGTTAAAATCTTCATTTTTTCATCACAGATATGCCCAAGGTGCACAAAAGTGCTGGACACGGTGAGATAAGCCTAATTTTGCAACAATGTTTAAGGTTTGGAGGTTTCATAGACCAAAGTTGAAAATCAGTGGTTTGACTGCCATAATGAAATAGGGTCACTAATCAACGTGTTTTCTCAAAAGGCCTTCAGTCAAATTCCTTGATACTTAAAATGCATACAGTGGATTATAATAATGAAAAAGGATAATTTGAAATCTTTGTTTCAACTCTAAAGGAACTCTTTAAAAAAAAGATTTTAAGTTTTGGAAACCCCAATGAAAAAGTAGCAACTGCACGGTTTCTACTGTCAGATTGGCTCTAAGTGCCAAAAAGTGCTGGAAACGGGGAGATAAGCCTATTTTTGCAACTTTGGTTAAAATCTTCAATTTTTCATCACAGATGTGCCCAAGATGCGCAAAAGCGCTGGAAACGGTGAGATAAGCCTATTTTTGCAACTTTGGTTAAAATCTTAAATTTTTCATCACAGATGTGCCCAAGATGCCCAAAAGCGCTGTTGACGGTGAGATAAGCCTATTTTTGCAACTTTGGTTAAAATCTTCAATTTTTCATCACAGATGTGCCCAAGATGCACAAAAGCGCTGGAAACGGTGAGATAAGCCTATTTTTGCAACTTTGGTTAAAATCTTCAATTTTTCATCACAGATGTGCCCAAGATGCGCAAAAGCGCTGGAAACGGTGAGATAAGCCTATTTTTGCAACTTTGGTTAAAATCTTACATTTTTCATCACAGATGTGCCCAAGGTGCGCAAAAGTGCTGGAAACGGTGAGATAAGCCTAATTTTGCAACAATGTTTAAGGTTTGGAGGTTTCATAGACTAAAGTTGAAAATCAGTGGTTTGACTGCCATAATGAAATAGGGTCACTAATCAACGTGTTTTCTCAAAAGGCCTTCACTCAATTTCCTTGATACTTAAAATGCATACAGTGGATTATAATAATGAAAAAGGATAATTTGAAATCTTGGTTTCAACTCTAAAGGAACTCTTTAAAAAAAAGATTTTAAGTTTTGGAAACCCCAATGAAAAAGTAGCAACTGCACGGTTTCTACTGTCAGATTCGCTCTAAGTGCCAAAAAGTGCTGGAAACGGGGAGATAAGCCTATTTTTGCAACTTTGGTTAAAATCTTCAATTTTTCATCACAGATGTGCCCAAGATGCACAAAAGCGCTGGAAACGGTGAGATAAGCCTATTTTTGCAACTTTGGTTAAAATCTTCAATTTTTCATCACAGATGTGCCCAAGATGCGCAAAAAGCGCTGGAAACGGTGAGATAAGCCTATTTTTGCAACTTTGGTTAAAATCTTCATTTTTTCATCACAGATATGCCCAAGGTGCACAAAAGTGCTGGAAACGGTGAGATAAGCCTATTTTTGCAACTTTGGTTAAAATCTTACATTTTTCATCACAGATGTGCCCAAGGTGCGCAAAAGTGCTGGAAACGGTGAGATAAGCCTAATTTTGCAACAATGTTTAAGGTTTGGAGGTTTCATAGACTAAAGTTGAAAATCAGTGGTTTGACTGCCATAATGAAATAGGGTCACTAATCAACGTGTTTTCTCAAAAGGCCTTCACTCAATTTCCTTGATACTTAAAATGCATACAGTGGATTATAATAATGAAAAAGGATAATTTGAAATCTTGGTTTCAACTCTAAAGGAACTCTTTAAAAAAAAGATTTTAAGTTTTGGAAACCCCAATGAAAAAGTAGCAACTGCACGGTTTCTACTGTCAGATTCGCTCTAAGTGCCAAAAAGTGCTGGAAACGGGGAGATAAGCCTATTTTGGCAACAATGGTTAAAATCTTCAATTTTTCATCACAGATGTGTCCAAGATGCACAAAAGCGCTGGAAACGGTGAGATAAGCCTATTTTTGCAACTTTGGTTAAAATCTTCAATTTTTCATCACAGATGTGCCCAAGATGCACAAAAGCGCTGGAAACGGTGAGATAAGCCTATTTTTGCAACTTTGGTTAAAATCTTCAATTTTTCATCACAGATGTGTCCAAGATGCACAAAAGCGCTGGAAACGGTGAGATAAGCCTATTTTTGCAACAATGGTTAAAATCTTCAATTTTTCATCACAGATGTGTCCAAGATGCACAAAAGCGCTGGAAACGGTGAGATAAGCCTATTTTTGCAACTTTGGTTAAAATCTTCAATTTTTCATCACAGATGTGCCCAAGATGCGCAAAAGCGCTGGAAACGTTGAGATAAGCCTATTTTTGCAACTTTGGTTAAAATCTTAAATTTTTCATCACAGATGTGCCCAAGATGCCCAAAAGCGCTGGAAACGGTGAGATAAGCCTATTTTTGCAACTTTGGTTAAAATCTTCATTTTTTCAACACAGATATGCCCAAGGTGCACAAAAGTGCTGGACACGGTGAGATAAGCCTAATTTTGCAACAATGTTTAAGGTTTGGAGGTTTCATAGACCAAAGTTGAAAATCAGTGGTTTGACTGCCATAATGAAATAGGGTCACTAATCAACGTGTTTTCTCAAAAGGCCTTCAGTCAAATTCCTTGATACTTAAAATGCATACAGTGGATTATAATAATGAAAAAGGATAATTTGAAATCTTGGTTTCAACTCTAAAGGAACTCTTTAAAAAAAAGATTTTAAGTTTTGGAAACCCCAATGAAAAAGTAGCAACTGCACGGTTTCTACTGTCAGATTGGCTCTAAGTGCCAAAAAGTGCTGGAAACGGGGAGATAAGCCTATTTTTGCAACTTTGGTTAAAATCTTCAATTTTTCATCACAGATGTGCCCAAGATGCGCAAAAGCGCTGGAAACGGTGAGATAAGCCTATTTTTGCAACTTTAATTAAAATCTTAAATTTTTCATCACAGATGTGCCCAAGATGCCCAAAAGCGCTGTTGACGGTGAGATAAGCCTATTTTTGCAACTTTGGTTAAAATCTTCAATTTTTCATCACAGATGTGCCCAAGATGCACAAAAGCGCTGGAAACGGTGAGATAAGCCTATTTTTGCAACTTTGGTTAAAATCTTCAATTTTTCATCACAGATGTGCCCAAGATGCGCAAAAGCGCTGGAAACGGTGAGATAAGCCTATTTTTGCAACTTTGGTTAAAATCTTACATTTTTCATCACAGATGTGCCCAAGGTGCGCAAAAGTGCTGGAAACGGTGAGATAAGCCTAATTTTGCAACAATGTTTAAGGTTTGGAGGTTTCATAGACTAAAGTTGAAAATCAGTGGTTTGACTGCCATAATGAAATAGGGTCACTAATCAACGTGTTTTCTCAAAAGGCCTTCACTCAATTTCCTTGATACTTAAAATGCATACAGTGGATTATAATAATGAAAAAGGATAATTTGAAATCTTGGTTTCAACTCTAAAGGAACTCTTTAAAAAAAAGATTTTAAGTTTTGGAACTTAAAATCTTAAGTTCTACTGTCAGATTCGCTCTAAGTGCCAAAAAGTGCTGGAAACGGGGAGATAAGCCTATTTTTGCAACAATGGTTAAAATCTTCAATTTTTCATCACAGATGTGTCCAAGATGCACAAAAGCGCTGGAAACGGTGAAATAAGCCTATTTTTGCAACTTTGGTTAAAATCTTCAATTTTTCATCACAGATGTGCCCAAGATGCACAAAAGCGCTGGAAACGGTGAGATAAGCCTATTTTTGCAACTTTGGTTAAAATCTTCAATTTTTCATCACAGATGTGCCCAAGATGCACAAAAGCGCTGGAAACGGTGAGATAAGCCTATTTTTGCAACTTTGGTTAAAATCTTCAATTTTTCATCACAGATGTGCCCAAGATGCGCAAAAGCGCTGGAAACGGTGAGATAAGCCTAATTTTGCAACAATGTTTAAGGTTTGGAGGTTTCATAGACTAAAGTTGAAAATCAGTGGTTTGACTGCCATAATGAAATAGGGTCACTAATCAACGTGTTTTCTCAAAAGGCCTTCAGTCAAATTCCTTGATACTTAAAATGCATACAGTGGATTATAATAATGAAAAAGGATAATTTGAAATCTTGGTTTCAACTCTAAAGGAACTCTTTAAAAAAAAGATTTTAAGTTTTGGAAACCCCAATGAAAAAGTAGCAACTGCACGGTTTCTACTGTCAGATTCGCTCTAAGTGCCAAAAAGTGCTGGAAACGGGGAGATAAGCCTATTTTTGCAACAATGGTTAAAATCTTCAATTTTTCATCACAGATGTGTCCAAGATGCACAAAAGCGCTGGAAACGGTGAGATAAGCCTATTTTTGCAACTTTGGTTAAAATCTTCAATTTTTCATCACAGATGTGCCCAAGATGCACAAAAGCGCTGGAAATGGTGAGATAAGCCTATTTTTGCAACTTTGGTTAAAATCTTCATTTTTTCATCACAGATATGCCCAAGGTGCACAAAAGTGCTGGAAACGGTGAGATAAGCCTAATTTTGCAACAATGTTTAAGGTTTGGAGGTTTCATAGACTAAAGTTGAAAATCAGTGGTTTGACTGCCATAATGAAATAGGGTCACTAATCAACGTGTTTTCTCAAAAGGCCTTCAGTCAAATTCCTTGATACTTAAAATGCATACAGTGGATTATAATAATGAAAAAGGATAATTTGAAATCTTGGTTTCAACTCTAAAGGAACTCTTTAAAAAAAAGATTTTAAGTTTTGGAAACCCCAATGAAAAAGTAGCAACTGCACGGTTTCTACTGTCAGATTCGCTCTAAGTGCCAAAAAGTGCTGGAAACGGGGAGATAAGCCTATTTTTGCAACAATGGTTAAAATCTTCAATTTTTCATCACAGATGTGTCCAAGATGCACAAAAGCGCTGGAAACGGTGAGATAAGCCTATTTTTGCAACTTTGGTTAAAATCTTCAATTTTTCATCACAGATGTGCCCAAGATGCACAAAAGCGCTGGAAACGGTGAGATAAGCCTATTTTTGCAACTTTGGTTAAAATCTTCAATTTTTCATCACAGATGTGCCCAAGATGCGCAAAAGCGCTGGAAACGGTGAGATAAGCCTATTTTTGCAACTTTGGTTAAAATCTTAAATTTTTCATCACAGATGTGCCCAAGGTGCGCAAAAGTGCTGGAAACGGTGAGATAAGCCTAATTTTGCAACAATGTTTAAGGTTTGGAGGTTTCATAGACTAAAGTTGAAAATCAGTGGTTTGACTGCCATAATGAAATAGGGTCACTAATCAACGTGTTTTCTCAAAAGGCCTTCACTCAATTTCCTTGATACTTAAAATGCATACAGTGGATTATAATAATGAAAAAGGATAATTTGAAATCTTGGTTTCAACTCTAAAGGAACTCTTTAAAAAAAAGATTTTAAGTTTTAGAAACCCCAATGAAAAAGTAGCAACTGCACGGTTTCTACTGTCAGATTCGCTCTAAGTGCCAAAAAGTGCTGTAAACGGGGAGATAAGCCTATTTTTGCAACAATGGTTAAAATCTTCAATTTTTCATCACAGATGTGTCCAAGATGCACAAAAGCGCTGGAAACGGTGAGATAAGCCTATTTTTGCAACTTCGGTTAAAATCTTCATTTTTTCATCACAGATATGCCCAAGGTGCACAAAAATGCTGGAAACGGTGAGATAAGCCTATTTTTGCAACTTTGGTTAAAATCTTACATTTTTCATCACAGATGTGCCCAAGGTGCGCAAAAGTGCTGGAAACGGTGAGATAAGCCTAATTTTGCAACAATGTTTAAGGTTTGGAGGTTTCATAGACTAAAGTTAAAAATCAGTGGTTTGACTGCCATAATGAAATAGGGTCACTAATCAACGTGTTTTCTCAAAAGGCCTTCAGTCAAATTCCTTGATACTTAAAATGCATACAGTGGATTATAATAATGAAAAAGGATAATTTGAAATCTTGGTTTCAACTCTAAAGGAACTCTTTAAAAAAAAGATTTTAAGTTTTGGAAACCCCAATGAAAAAGTAGCAACTGCACGGTTTCTACTGTCAGATTGGCTCTAAGTGCCAAAAAGTGCTGGAAACGGGGAGATAAGCCTATTTTTGCAACAATGGTTAAAATCTTCAATTTTTCATCACAGATGTGCCCAAGATGCGCAAAAGCGCTGGAAACGGTGAGATAAGCCTATTTTTGCAACTTTGGTTAAAATCTTCAATTTTTCATCACAGATGTGCCCAAGATGCGCAAAAGCGCTTGAAACGGTGAGATAAGCCTATTTTTGCAACTTTGGTTAAAATCTTCAATTTTTCATCACAGATGTGCCCAAGATGCGCAAAAGCGCTGGAAACGGTGAGATAAGCCTATTTTTGCAACTTTGGTTAAAATCTTAAATTTTTCATCACAGATGTGCCCAAGGTGCGCAAAAGTGCTGGAAACGGTGAGATAAGCCTAATTTTGCAACAATGTTTAAGGTTTGGAGGTTTCATAGACTAAAGTTGAAAATCAGTGGTTTGACTGCCATAATGAAATAGGGTCACTAATCAACGTGTTTTCTCAAAAGGCCTTCAGTCAAATTCCTTGATACTTAAAATGCATACAGTGGATTATAATAATGAAAAAGGATAATTTGAAATCTTGGTTTCAACTCTAAAGGAACTCTTTAAAAAAAAGATTTTAAGTTTTGGAAACCCCAATGAAAAAGTAGCAACTGCACGGTTTCTACTGTCAGATTGGCTCTAAGTGCCAAAAAGTGCTGGAAACGGGGAGATAAGCCTATTTTTGCAACTTTGGTTAAAATCTTCAATTTTTCATCACAGATGTGCCCAAGATGCGCAAAAGCGCTGGAAACGGTGAGATAAGCCTATTTTTGCAACTTTGGTTAAAATCTTCAATTTTTCATCACAGATGTGCCCAAGATGCGCAAAAGCGCTGGAAACGGTGAGATAAGCCTATTTTTGCAACTTTGGTTAAAATCTTCAATTTTTCATCACAGATGTGCCCAAGATGCGCAAAAGCGCTGGAAACGGTGAGATAAGCCTATTTTTGCAACTTTGGTTAAAATCTTCAATTTTTCATCACAGATGTGCCCAAGATGCCCAAAAGCGCTGGAAACGGTGAGATAAGCCTATTTTTGCAACTTTGGTTAAAATCTTCATTTTTTCATCACAGATATGCCCAAGGTGCACAAAAGTGCTGGAAACGGTGAGATAAGCCTAATTTTGCAACAATGTTTAAGGTTTGGAGGTTTCATAGACTAAAGTTGAAAATCAGTGGTTTGACTGCCATAATGAAATAGGGTCACTAATCAACGTGTTTTCTCAAAAGGCCTTCAGTCAAATTCCTTGATACTTAAAATGCATACAGTGGATTATAATAATGAAAAAGGATAATTTGAATCTTGGTTTCAACTCTAAAGGAACTCTTTAAAAAAAAGATTTTAAGTTTTGGAAACCCCAATGAAAAAGTAGCAACTGCACGGTTTCTACTGTCAGATTCGCTCTAAGTGCCAAAAAGTGCTGGAAACGGGGAGATAAGCCTATTTTTGCAACAATGGTTAAAATCTTCAATTTTTCATCACAGATGTGCCCAAGATGCACAAAAGCGCTGGAAACGGTGAGATAAGCCTATTTTTGCAACTTTGGTTAAAATCTTCAATTTTTCATCACAGATGTGCCCAAGATGCACAAAAGCGCTGGAAACGGTGAGATAAGCCTATTTTTGCAACTTTGGTTAAAATCTTCAATTTTTCATCACAGATGTGCCCAAGATGCGCAAAAGCGCTGGAAACGGTGAGATAAGCCTATTTTTGCAACTTTGGTCAAAATCTTCAATTTTTCATCACAGATGTGCCCAAGATGCACAAAAGCGCTGGAAACGGTGAGATAAGCCTATTTTTGCAACTTTGGTTAAAATCTTCATTTTTTCATCACAGATATGCCCAAGGTGCACAAAAGTGCTGGAAACGGTGAGATAAGCCTAATTTTGCAACAATGTTTAAGGTTTGGAGGTTTCATAGACTAAAGTTGAAAATCAGTGGTTTGACTGCCATAATGAAATAGGGTCACTAATCAACGTGTTTTCTCAAAAGGCCTTCAGTCAAATTCCTTGATACTTAAAATGCATACAGTGGATTATAATAATGAAAAAGGATAATTTGAAATCTTGGTTTCAACTCTAAAGGAACTCTTTAAAAAAAAGATTTTAAGTTTTGGAAACCCCAATGAAAAAGTAGCAACTGCACGGTTTCTACTGTCAGATTCGCTCTAAGTGCCAAAAAGTGCTGGAAACGGGGAGATAAGCCTATTTTTGCAACAATGGTTAAAATCTTCAATTTTTCATCACAGATGTGTCCAAGATGCACAAAAGAGCTGGAAACGGTGAGATAAGCCTATTTTTGCAACTTTGGTTAAAATCTTCAATTTTTCATCACAGATGTGCCCAAGATGCGCAAAAGCGCTGGAAACGGTGAGATAAGCCTATTTTTGCAACTTTGGTTAAAATCTTAAATTTTTCATCACAGATGTGCCCAAGGTGCGCAAAAGTGCTGGAAAAGGTGAGATAAGCCTAATTTTGCAACAATGTTTAAGGTTTGGAGGTTTCATAGACTAAAGTTGAAAATCAGTGGTTTGACTGCCATAATGAAATAGGGTCACTAATCAACGTGTTTTCTCAAAAGGCCTTCACTCAATTTCCTTGATACTTAAAATGCATACAGTGGATTATAATAATGAAAAAGGATAATTTGAAATCTTGGTTTCAACTCTAAAGGAACTCTTTAAAAAAAAGATTTTAAGTTTTAGAAACCCCAATGAAAAAGTAGCAACTGCACGGTTTCTACTGTCAGATTCGCTCTAAGTGCCAAAAAGTGCTGTAAACGGGGAGATAAGCCTATTTTTGCAACAATGGTTAAAATCTTCAATTTTTCATCACAGATGTGTCCAAGATGCACAAAAGCGCTGGAAACGGTGAGATAAGCCTATTTTTGCAACTTTGGTTAAAATCTTCAATTTTTCATCACAGATGTGCCCAAGATGCACGAAAGCGCTGGAAACGGTGAGATAAGCCTATTTTTGCAACTTTGGTTAAAATCTTCATTTTTTCATCACAGATATGCCCAAGGTGCACAAAAGTGCTGGAAACGGTGAGATAAGCCTAATTTTGCAACAATGTTTAAGGTTTGGAGGTTTCATAGACTAAAGTTGAAAATCAGTGGTTTGACTGCCATAATGAAATAGGGTCACTAATCAACGTGTTTTCTCAAAAGGCCTTCAGTCAAATTCCTTGATACTTAAAATGCATACAGTGGATTATAATAATGAAAAAGGATAATTTGAAATCTTGGTTTCAACTCTAAAGGAACTCTTTAAAAAAAAGATTTTAAGTTTTGGAAACCCCAATGAAAAAGTAGCAACTGCACGGTTTCTACTGTCAGATTCGCTCTAAGTGCCAAAAAGTGCTGGAAACGGGGAGATAAGCCTATTTTTGCAACAATGGTTAAAATCTTCAATTTTTCATCACAGATGTGCCCAAGATGCACAAAAGCGCTGGAAACGGTGAGATAAGCCTATTTTTGCAACTTTGGTTAAAATCTTCATTTTTTCATCACAGATATGCCCAAGGTGCACAAAAGTGCTGGAAACGGTGAGATAAGCCTAATTTTGCAACAATGTTTAAGGTTTGGAGGTTTCATAGACTAAAGTTGAAAATCAGTGGTTTGACTGCCATAATGAAATAGGGTCACTAATCAACGTGTTTTCTCAAAAGGCCTTCACTCAATTTCCTTGATACTTAAAATGCATACAGTGGATTATAATAATGAAAAAGGATAATTTGAAATCTTGGTTTCAACTCTAAAGGAACTCTTTAAAAAAAAGATTTTAAGTTTTAGAAACCCCAATGAAAAAGTAGCAACTGCACGGTTTCTACTGTCAGATTCGCTCTAAGTGCCAAAAAGTGCTGTAAACGGGGAGATAAGCCTATTTTTGCAACAATGGTTAAAATCTTCAATTTTTCATCACAGATGTGTCCAAGATGCACAAAAGCGCTGGAAACGGTGAGATAAGCCTATTTTTGCAACTTTGGTTAAAATCTTCATTTTTTCATCACAGATGTGCCCAAGGTGCGCAAAAGTGCTGGAAACGGTGAGATAAGCCTAATTTTGCAACAATGTTTAAGGTTTGGAGGTTTCATAGACTAAAGTTGAAAATCAGTGGTTTGACTGCCATAATGAAATAGGGTCACTAATCAACGTGTTTTCTCAAAAGGCCTTCAGTCAAATTCCTTGATACTTAAAATGCATACAGTGGATTAAAATAATGAAAAAGGATAATTTGAAATCTTGGTTTCAACTCTAAAGGAACTCTTTAAAAAAAAGATTTTAAGTTTTGGAAACCCCAATGAAAAAGTAGCAACTGCACGGTTTCTACTGTCAGATTGGCTCTAAGTGCCAAAAAGTGCTGGAAACGGGGAGATAAGCCTATTTTTGCAACAATGGTTAAAATCTTCAATTTTTCATCACAGATGTGCCCAAGATGCGCAAAAGCGCTGGAAACGGTGAGATAAGCCTATTTTTGCAACTTTGGTTAAAATCCTCAATTTTTCATCACAGATGTGCCCAAGATGCGCAAAAGCGCTGGAAACGGTGAGATAAGCCTATTTTTGCAACTTTGGTTAAAATCTTAATTTTTTCATCACAGATATGCCCAAGGTGCACAAAAGTGCTGGAAACGGTGAGATAAGCCTAATTTTGCAACAATGTTTAAGGTTTGGAGGTTTCATAGACTAAAGTTGAAAATCAGTGGTTTGACTGCCATAATGAAATAGGGTCACTAATCAACGTGTTTTCTCAAAAGGCCTTCAGTCAAATTCCTTGATACTTAAAATGCATACAGTGGATTATAATAATGAAAAAGGATAATTTGAAATCTTGGTTTCAACTCTAAAGGAACTCTTTAAAAAAAAGATTTTAAGTTTTGGAAACCCCAATGAAAAAGTAGCAACTGCACGGTTTCTACTGTCAGATTCGCTCTAAGTGCCAAAAAGTGCTGGAAACGGGGAGATAAGCCTATTTTTGCAACAATGGTTAAAATCTTCAATTTTTCATCACAGATGTGTCCAAGATGCAAAAAAGCGCTGGAAACGGTGAGATAAGCCTATTTTTGCAACTTTGGTTAAAATCTTCAATTTTTCATCACAGATGTGCCCAAGATGCACAAAAGCGCTGGAAACGGTGAGATAAGCCTATTTTTGCAACTTTGGTTAAAATCTTCAATTTTTCATCACAGATGTGCCCAAGATGCGCAAAAGCGCTGGAAACGGTGAGATAAGCCTATTTTTGCAACTTTGGTTAAAATCTTAAATTTTTCATCACAGATGTGCCCAAGGTGCGCAAAAGTGCTGGAAACGGTGAGATAAGCCTAATTTTGCAACAATGTTTAAGGTTTGGAGGTTTCATAGACTAAAGTTGAAAATCAGTGGTTTGACTGCCATAATGAAATATGGTCACTAATCAACGTGTTTTCTCAAAAGGCCTTCAGTCAAATTCCTTGATACTTAAAATGCATACAGTGGATTATAATAATGAAAAAGGATAATTTGAAATCTTGGTTTCAACTCTAAAGGAACTCTTTAAAAAAAAGATTTTAAGTTTTGGAAACCCCAATGAAAAAGTAGCAACTGCACGGTTTCTACTGTCAGATTCGCTCTAAGTGCCAAAAAGTGCTGGAAACGGGGAGATAAGCCTATTTTTGCAACAATGGTTAAAATCTTCAATTTTTCATCACAGATGTGTCCAAGATGCACAAAAGCGCTGGAAACGGTGAGATAAGCCTATTTTTGCAACTTTGGTTAAAATCTTCAATTTTTCATCACAGATGTGTCCAAGATGCACAAAAGCGCTGGAAACGGTGAGATAAGCCTATTTTTGCAACTTTGGTTAAAATCTTAAATTTTTCATCACAGATGTGCCCAAGATGCCCAAAAGCGCTGGAAACGGTGAGATAAGCCTATTTTTGCAACTTTGGTTAAAATCTTCATTTTTTCATCACAGATATGCCCAAGGTGCACAAAAGTGCTGGACACGGTGAGATAAGCCTAATTTTGCAACAATGTTTAAGGTTTGGAGGTTTCATAGACCAAAGTTGAAAATCAGTGGTTTGACTGCCATAATGAAATAGGGTCACTAATCAACGTGTTTTCTCAAAAGGCCTTCAGTCAAATTCCTTGATACTTAAAATGCATACAGTGGATTATAATAATGAAAAAGGATAATTTGAAATCTTGGTTTCAACTCTAAAGGAACTCTTTAAAAAAAAGATTTTAAGTTTTGGAAACCCCAATGAAAAAGTAGCAACTGCACGGTTTCTACTGTCAGATTGGCTCTAAGTGCCAAAAAGTGCTGGAAACGGTGAGATAAGCCTATTTTTGCAACTTTGGTTAAAATCTTCAATTTTTCATCACAGATGTGTCCAAGATGCACAAAAGCGCTGGAAACGGTGAGATAAGCCTATTTTTGCAACAATGGTTAAAATCTTCAATTTTTCATCACAGATGTGTCCAAGATGCACAAAAGCGCTGGAAACGGTGAGATAAGCCTATTTTTGCAACTTCGGTTAAAATCTTCATTTTTTCATCACAGATATGCCCAAGGTGCGCAAAAGTGCTGGAAACGGTGAGATAAGCCTAATTTTGCAACAATGTTTAAGGTTTGGAGGTTTCATAGACTAAAGTTGAAAATCAGTGGTTTGACTGCCATAATGAAATAGGGTCACTAATCAACGTGTTTTCTCAAAAGGCCTTCACTCAATTTCCTTGATACTTAAAATGCATACAGTGGATTATAATAATGAAAAAGGATAATTTGAAATCTTGGTTTCAACTCTAAAGGAACTCTTTAAAAAAAAGATTTTAAGTTTTGGAAACCCCAATGAAAAAGTAGCAACTGCACGGTTTCTACTGTCAGATTGGCTCTAAGTGCCAAAAAGTGCTGGAAACGGGGAGATAAGCCTATTTTTGCAACAATGGTTGAAATCTTCAATTTTTCATCACAGATGTGCCCAAGATGCGCAAAAGCGCTGGAAACGGTGAGATAAGCCTATTTTTGCAACTTTGGTTAAAATCTTCAATTTTTCATCACAGATGTGCCCAAGATGCGCAAAAGCGCTTGAAACGGTGAGATAAGCCTATTTTTGCAACTTTGGTTAAAATCTTCAATTTTTCATCACAGATGTGCCCAAGATGCGCAAAAGCGCTGGAAACGGTGAGATAAGCCTATTTTTGCAACTTTGGTTAAAATCTTAAATTTTTCATCACAGATGTGCCCAAGGTGCGCAAAAGTGCTGGAAACGGTGAGATAAGCCTAATTTTGCAACAATGTTTAAGGTTTGGAGGTTTCATAGACTAAAGTTGAAAATCAGTGGTTTGACTGCCATAATGAAATAGGGTCACTAATCAACGTGTTTTCTCAAAAGGCCTTCAGTCAAATTCCTTGATACTTAAAATGCATACAGTGGATTATAATAATGAAAAAGGATAATTTGAAATCTTGGTTTCAACTCTAAAGGAACTCTTTAAAAAAAAGATTTTAAGTTTTGGAAACCCCAATGAAAAAGTAGCAACTGCACGGTTTCTACTGTCAGATTGGCTCTAAGTGCCAAAAAGTGCTGGAAACGGGGAGATAAGCCTATTTTTGCAACTTTGGTTAAAATCTTCAATTTTTCATCACAGATGTGCCCAAGATGCGCAAAAGCGCTGGAAACGGTGAGATAAGCCTATTTTTGCAACTTTGGTTAAAATCTTCAATTTTTCATCACAGATGTGCCCAAGATGCGCAAAAGCGCTGGAAACGGTGAGATAAGCCTATTTTTGCAACTTTGGTTAAAATCTTCAATTTTTCATCACAGATGTGCCCAAGATGCGCAAAAGCGCTGGAAACGGTGAGATAAGCCTATTTTTGCAACTTTGGTTAAAATCTTCAATTTTTCATCACAGATGTGCCCAAAATGCCCAAAAGCGCTGGAAACGGTGAGATAAGCCTATTTTTGCAACTTTGGTTAAAATCTTCATTTTTTCATCACAGATATGCCCAAGGTGCACAAAAGTGCTGGAAACGGTGAGATAAGCCTAATTTTGCAACAATGTTTAAGGTTTGGAGGTTTCATAGACTAAAGTTGAAAATCAGTGGTTTGACTGCCATAATGAAATAGGGTCACTAATCAACGTGTTTTCTCAAAAGGCCTTCAGTCAAATTCCTTGATACTTAAAATGCATACAGTGGATTATAATAATGAAAAAGGATAATTTGAATCTTGGTTTCAACTCTAAAGGAACTCTTTAAAAAAAAGATTTTAAGTTTTGGAAACCCCAATGAAAAAGTAGCAACTGCACGGTTTCTACTGTCAGATTCGCTCTAAGTGCCAAAAAGTGCTGGAAACGGGGAGATAAGCCTATTTTTGCAACAATGGTTAAAATCTTCAATTTTTCATCACAGATGTGCCCAAGATGCACAAAAGCGCTGGAAACGGTGAGATAAGCCTATTTTTGCAACTTTGGTTAAAATCTTCAATTTTTCATCACAGATGTGCCCAAGATGCACAAAAGCGCTGGAAACGGTGAGATAAGCCTATTTTTGCAACTTTGGTTAAAATCTTCAATTTTTCATCACAGATGTGCCCAAGATGCGCAAAAGCGCTGGAAACGGTGAGATAAGCCTATTTTTGCAACTTTGGTCAAAATCTTCAATTTTTCATCACAGATGTGCCCAAGATGCACAAAAGCGCTGGAAACGGTGAGATAAGCCTATTTTTGCAACTTTGGTTAAAATCTTCATTTTTTCATCACAGATATGCCCAAGGTGCACAAAAGTGCTGGAAACGGTGAGATAAGCCTAATTTTGCAACAATGTTTAAGGTTTGGAGGTTTCATAGACTAAAGTTGAAAATCAGTGGTTTGACTGCCATAATGAAATAGGGTCACTAATCAACGTGTTTTCTCAAAAGGCCTTCAGTCAAATTCCTTGATACTTAAAATGCATACAGTGGATTATAATAATGAAAAAGGATAATTTGAAATCTTGGTTTCAACTCTAAAGGAACTCTTTAAAAAAAAGATTTTAAGTTTTGGAAACCCCAATGAAAAAGTAGCAACTGCACGGTTTCTACTGTCAGATTCGCTCTAAGTGCCAAAAAGTGCTGGAAACGGGGAGATAAGCCTATTTTTGCAACAATGGTTAAAATCTTCAATTTTTCGTCACAGATGTGTCCAAGATGCACAAAAGAGCTGGAAACGGTGAGATAAGCCTATTTTTGCAACTTTGGTTAAAATCTTCAATTTTTCATCACAGATGTGCCCAAGATGCACAAAAGCGCTGGAAACGGTGAGATAAGCCTATTTTTGCAACTTTGGTTAAAATCTTCAATTTTTCATCACAGATGTGCCCAAGATGCGCAAAAGCGCTGGAAACGGTGAGATAAGCCTATTTTTGCAACTTTGGTTAAAATCTTAAATTTTTCATCACAGATGTGCCCAAGGTGCGCAAAAGTGCTGGAAACGGTGAGATAAGCCTAATTTTGCAACAATGTTTAAGGTTTGGAGGTTTCATAGACTAAAGTTGAAAATCAGTGGTTTGACTGCCATAATGAAATAGGGTCACTAATCAACGTGTTTTCTCAAAAGGCCTTCACTCAATTTCCTTGATACTTAAAATGCATACAGTGGATTATAATAATGAAAAAGGATAATTTGAAATCTTGGTTTCAACTCTAAAGGAACTCTTTAAAAAAAAGATTTTAAGTTTTAGAAACCCCAATGAAAAAGTAGCAACTGCACGGTTTCTACTGTCAGATTCGCTCTAAGTGCCAAAAAGTGCTGTAAACGGGGAGATAAGCCTATTTTTGCAACAATGGTTAAAATCTTCAATTTTTCATCACAGATGTGTCCAAGATGCACAAAAGCGCTGGAAACGGTGAGATAAGCCTATTTTTGCAACTTTGGTTAAAATCTTCAATTTTTCATCACAGATGTGCCCAAGATGCACAAAAGCGCTGGAAACGGTGAGATAAGCCTATTTTTGCAACTTTGGTTAAAATCTTCATTTTTTCATCACAGATATGCCCAAGGTGCACAAAAGTGCTGGAAACGGTGAGATAAGCCTAATTTTGCAACAATGTTTAAGGTTTGGAGGTTTCATAGACTAAAGTTGAAAATCAGTGGTTTGACTGCCATAATGAAATAGGGTCACTAATCAACGTGTTTTCTCAAAAGGCCTTCAGTCAAATTCCTTGATACTTAAAATGCATACAGTGGATTATAATAATGAAAAAGGATAATTTGAAATCTTGGTTTCAACTCTAAAGGAACTCTTTAAAAAAAAGATTTTAAGTTTTGGAAACCCCAATGAAAAAGTAGCAACTGCACGGTTTCTACTGTCAGATTCGCTCTAAGTGCCAAAAAGTGCTGGAAACGGGGAGATAAGCCTATTTTTGCAACAATGGTTAAAATCTTCAATTTTTCATCACAGATGTGCCCAAGATGCACAAAAGCGCTGGAAACGGTGAGATAAGCCTATTTTTGCAACTTTGGTTAAAATCTTCATTTTTTCATCACAGATATGCCCAAGGTGCACAAAAGTGCTGGAAACGGTGAGATAAGCCTAATTTTGCAACAATGTTTAAGGTTTGGAGGTTTCATAGACTAAAGTTGAAAATCAGTGGTTTGACTGCCATAATGAAATAGGGTCACTAATCAACGTGTTTTCTCAAAAGGCCTTCACTCAATTTCCTTGATACTTAAAATGCATACAGTGGATTATAATAATGAAAAAGGATAATTTGAAATCTTGGTTTCAACTCTAAAGGAACTCTTTAAAAAAAAGATTTTAAGTTTTAGAAACCCCAATGAAAAAGTAGCAACTGCACGGTTTCTACTGTCAGATTCGCTCTAAGTGCCAAAAAGTGCTGGAAACGGGGAGATAAGCCTATTTTTGCAACAATGGTTAAAATCTTCAATTTTTCATCACAGATGTGTCCAAGATGCACAAAAGCGCTGGAAACGGTGAGATAAGCCTATTTTTGCAACTTTGGTTAAAATCTTCATTTTTTCATCACAGATGTGCCCAAGGTGCGCAAAAGTGCTGGAAACGGTGAGATAAGCCTAATTTTGCAACAATGTTTAAGGTTTGGAGGTTTCATAGACTAAAGTTGAAAATCAGTGGTTTGACTGCCATAATGAAATAGGGTCACTAATCAACGTGTTTTCTCAAAAGGCCTTCAGTCAAATTCCTTGATACTTAAAATGCATACAGTGGATTAAAATAATGAAAAAGGATAATTTGAAATCTTGGTTTCAACTCTAAAGGAACTCTTTAAAAAAAAGATTTTAAGTTTTGGAAACCCCAATGAAAAAGTAGCAACTGCACGGTTTCTACTGTCAGATTGGCTCTAAGTGCCAAAAAGTGCTGGAAACGGGGAGATAAGCCTATTTTTGCAACAATGGTTAAAATCTTCAATTTTTCATCACAGATGTGCCCAAGATGCGCAAAAGCGCTGGAAACGGTGAGATAAGCCTATTTTTGCAACTTTGGTTAAAATCCTCAATTTTTCATCACAGATGTGCCCAAGATGCGCAAAAGCGCTGGAAACGGTGAGATAAGCCTATTTTTGCAACTTTGGTTAAAATCTTAATTTTTTCATCACAGATATGCCCAAGGTGCACAAAAGTGCTGGAAACGGTGAGATAAGCCTAATTTTGCAACAATGTTTAAGGTTTGGAGGTTTCATAGACTAAAGTTGAAAATCAGTGGTTTGACTGCCATAATGAAATAGGGTCACTAATCAACGTGTTTTCTCAAAAGGCCTTCAGTCAAATTCCTTGATACTTAAAATGCATACAGTGGATTATAATAATGAAAAAGGATAATTTGAAATCTTGGTTTCAACTCTAAAGGAACTCTTTAAAAAAAAGATTTTAAGTTTTGGAAACCCCAATGAAAAAGTAGCAACTGCACGGTTTCTACTGTCAGATTCGCTCTAAGTGCCAAAAAGTGCTGGAAACGGGGAGATAAGCCTATTTTTGCAACAATGGTTAAAATCTTCAATTTTTCATCACAGATGTGTCCAAGATGCACAAAAGCGCTGGAAACGGTGAGATAAGCCTATTTTTGCAACTTTGGTTAAAATCTTCAATTTTTCATCACAGATGTGCCCAAGATGCACAAAAGCGCTGGAAACGGTGAGATAAGCCTATTTTTGCAACTTTGGTTAAAATCTTCAATTTTTCATCACAGATGTGCCCAAGATGCGCAAAAGCGCTGGAAACGGTGAGATAAGCCTATTTTTGCAACTTTGGTTAAAATCTTAAATTTTTCATCACAGATGTGCCCAAGGTGCGCAAAAGTGCTGGAAACGGTGAGATAAGCCTAATTTTGCAACAATGTTTAAGGTTTGGAGGTTTCATAGACTAAAGTTGAAAATCAGTGGTTTGACTGCCATAATGAAATATGGTCACTAATCAACGTGTTTTCTCAAAAGGCCTTCAGTCAAATTCCTTGATACTTAAAATGCATACAGTGGATTATAATAATGAAAAAGGATAATTTGAAATCTTGGTTTCAACTCTAAAGGAACTCTTTAAAAAAAAGATTTTAAGTTTTGGAAACCCCAATGAAAAAGTAGCAACTGCACGGTTTCTACTGTCAGATTCGCTCTAAGTGCCAAAAAGTGCTGGAAACGGGGAGATAAGCCTATTTTTGCAACAATGGTTAAAATCTTCAATTTTTCATCACAGATGTGTCCAAGATGCACAAAAGCGCTGGAAACGGTGAGATAAGCCTATTTTTGCAACTTTGGTTAAAATCTTCAATTTTTCATCACAGATGTGTCCAAGATGCACAAAAGCGCTGGAAACGGTGAGATAAGCCTATTTTTGCAACTTTGGTTAAAATCTTAAATTTTTCATCACAGATGTGCCCAAGATGCCCAAAAGCGCTGGAAACGGTGAGATAAGCCTATTTTTGCAACTTTGGTTAAAATCTTCATTTTTTCATCACAGATATGCCCAAGGTGCACAAAAGTGCTGGACACGGTGAGATAAGCCTAATTTTGCAACAATGTTTAAGGTTTGGAGGTTTCATAGACCAAAGTTGAAAATCAGTGGTTTGACTGCCATAATGAAATAGGGTCACTAATCAACGTGTTTTCTCAAAAGGCCTTCAGTCAAATTCCTTGATACTTAAAATGCATACAGTGGATTATAATAATGAAAAAGGATAATTTGAAATCTTGGTTTCAACTCTAAAGGAACTCTTTAAAAAAAAGATTTTAAGTTTTGGAAACCCCAATGAAAAAGTAGCAACTGCACGGTTTCTACTGTCAGATTGGCTCTAAGTGCCAAAAAGTGCTGGAAACGGTGAGATAAGCCTATTTTTGCAACTTTGGTTAAAATCTTCAATTTTTCATCACAGATGTGTCCAAGATGCACAAAAGCGCTGGAAACGGTGAGATAAGCCTATTTTTGCAACAATGGTTAAAATCTTCAATTTTTCATCACAGATGTGTCCAAGATGCACAAAAGCGCTGGAAACGGTGAGATAAGCCTATTTTTGCAACTTTGGTTAAAATCTTCAATTTTTCATCACAGATGTGCCCAAGATGCGCAAAAGCGCTGGAAACGGTGAGATAAGCCTATTTTTGCAACTTTGGTTAAAATCTTAAATTTTTCATCACAGATGTGCCCAAGATGCCCAAAAGCGCTGGAAACGGTGAGATAAGCCTATTTTTGCAACTTTGGTTAAAATCTTCATTTTTTCATCACAGATATGCCCAAGGTGCACAAAAGTGCTAGACACGGTGAGATAAGCCTAATTTTGCAACAATGTTTAAGGTTTGGAGGTTTCATAGACCAAAGTTGAAAATCAGTGGTTTGACTGCCATAATGAAATAGGGTCACTAATCAACGTGTTTTCTCAAAAGGCCTTCAGTCAAATTCCTTGATACTTAAAATGCATACAGTGGATTATAATAATGAAAAAGGATAATTTGAAATCTTGGTTTCAACTCTAAAGGAACTCTTTAAAAAAAAGATTTTAAGTTTTGGAAACCCCAATGAAAAAGTAGCAACTGCACGGTTTCTACTGTCAGATTGGCTCTAAGTGCCAAAAAGTGCTGGAAACGGGGAGATAAGCCTATTTTTGCAACTTTGGTTAAAATCTTCAATTTTTCATCACAGATGTGCCCAAGATGCGCAAAAGCGCTGGAAACGGTGAGATAAGCCTATTTTTGCAACTTTGGTTAAAATCTTAAATTTTTCATCACAGATGTGCCCAAGATGCCCAAAAGCGCTGTTGACGGTGAGATAAGCCTATTTTTGCAACTTTGGTTAAAATCTTCAATTTTTCATCACAGATGTGCCCAAGATGCGCAAAAGCGCTGGAAACGGTGAGATAAGCCTATTTTTGCAACTTTGGTTAAAATCTTAAATTTTTCATCACAGATGTGCCCAAGGTGCGCAAAAGTGCTGGAAACGGTGAGATAAGCCTAATTTTGCAACAATGTTTAAGGTTTGGAGGTTTCATAGACTAAAGTTGAAAATCAGTGGTTTGACTGCCATAATGAAATAGGGTCACTAATCAACGTGTTTTCTCAAAAGGCCTTCACTCAATTTCCTTGATACTTAAAATGCATACAGTGGATTATAATAATGAAAAAGGATAATTTGAAATCTTGGTTTCAACTCTAAAGGAACTCTTTAAAAAAAAGATTTTAAGTTTTAGAAACCCCAATGAAAAAGTAGCAACTGCACGGTTTCTACTGTCAGATTCGCTCTAAGTGCCAAAAAGTGCTGTAAACGGGGAGATAAGCCTATTTTTGCAACAATGGTTAAAATCTTCAATTTTTCATCACAGATGTGCCCAAGATGCACAAAAGCGCTGGAAACGGTGAGATAAGCCTATTTTTGCAACTTTGGTTAAAATCTTCATTTTTTCATCACAGATATGCCCAAGGTGCACAAAAGTGCTAGACACGGTGAGATAAGCCTAATTTTGCAACAATGTTTAAGGTTTGGAGGTTTCATAGACCAAAGTTGAAAATCAGTGGTTTGACTGCCATAATGAAATAGGGTCACTAATCAACGTGTTTTCTCAAAAGGCCTTCAGTCAAATTCCTTGATACTTAAAATGCATACAGTGGATTATAATAATGAAAAAGGATAATTTGAAATCTTGGTTTCAACTCTAAAGGAACTCTTTAAAAAAAAGATTTTAAGTTTTGGAAACCCCAATGAAAAAGTAGCAACTGCACGGTTTCTACTGTCAGATTGGCTCTAAGTGCCAAAAAGTGCTGGAAACGGGGAGATAAGCCTATTTTTGCAACTTTGGTTAAAATCTTCAATTTTTCATCACAGATGTGCCCAAGATGCGCAAAAGCGCTGGAAACGGTGAGATAAGCCTATTTTTGCAACTTTGGTTAAGATCTTAAATTTTTCATCACAGATGTGCCCAAGATGCCCAAAAGCGCTGTTGACGGTGAGATAAGCCTATTTTTGCAACTTTGGTTAAAATCTTCAATTTTTCATCACAGATGTGCCCAAGATGCAAAAAAGCGCTGGAAACGGTGAAATAAGCCTAATTTTGCAACAATGTTTAAGGTTTGGAGGTTTCATAGACTAAAGTTGAAAATCAGTGGTTTGACTGCCATAATGAAATAGGGTCACTAATCAACGTGTTTTCTCAAAAGGCCTTCACTCAATTTCCTTGATACTTAAAATGCATACAGTGGATTATAATAATGAAAAAGGATAATTTGAAATCTTGGTTTCAACTCTAAAGGAACTCTTTAAAAAAAAGATTTTAAGTTTTGGAAACCCCACTGAAAAAGTAGCAACTGCACGGTTTCTACTGTCAGATTCGCTCTAAGTGCCAAAAAGTGCTGGAAACGGGGAGATAAGCCTATTTTTGCAACAATGGTTAAAATCTTCAATTTTTCATCACAGATGTGTCCAAGATGCACAAAAGCGCTGGAAACGGTGAGATAAGCCTATTTTTGCAACTTTGGTTAAAATCTTCAATTTTTCATCACAGATGTGCCCAAGATGCCCAAAAGCGCTGGAAACGGTGAGATAAGCCTATTTTTGCAACTTTGGTTAAAATCTTCATTTTTTCATCACAGATATGCCCAAGGTGCACAAAAGCGCTGGAAACGGTGAGATAAGCCTATTTTTGCAACTTTGGTTAAAATCTTCATTTTTTCATCACAGATATGCCCAAGGTGCACAAAAGTGCTGGAAACGGTGAGATAAGCCTAATTTTGCAACAATGTTTAAGGTTTGGAGGTTTCATAGACTAAAGTTGAAAATCAGTGGTTTGACTGCCATAATGAAATAGGGTCACTAATCAACGTGTTTTCTCAAAAGGCCTTCAGTCAAATTCCTTGATACTTAAAATGCATACAGTGGATTATAATAATGAAAAAGGATAATTTGAAATCTTGGTTTCAACTCTAAAGGAACTCTTTAAAAAAAAGATTTTAAGTTTTGGAAACCCCAATGAAAAAGTAGCAACTGCACGGTTTCTACTGTCAGATTCGCTCTAAGTGCCAAAAAGTGCTGGAAACGGGGAGATAAGCCTATTTTTGCAACAATGGTTAAAATCTTCAATTTTTCATCACAGATGTGTCCAAGATGCACAAAAGCGCTGGAAACGGTGAGATAAGCCTATTTTTGCAACTTTGGTTAAAACCTTCAATTTTTCATCACAGATGTGCCCAAGATGCACAAAAGCGCTGGAAACGGTGAGATAAGCCTATTTTTGCAACTTTGGTTAACATCTTCAATTTTTCATCACAGATGTGCCCAAGATGCCCAAAAGCGCTGGAAACGGTGAGATAAGCCTATTTTTGCAACTTTGGTTAAAATCTTCATTTTTTCATCACAGATATGCCCAAGGTGCACAAAAGTGCTGGAAACGGTGAGATAAGCCTAATTTTGCAACAATGTTTAAGGTTTGGAGGTTTCATAGACTAAAGTTGAAAATCAGTGGTTTGACTGCCATAATGAAATAGGGTCACTAATCAACGTGTTTTCTCAAAAGGCCTTCAGTCAAATTCCTTGATACTTAAAATGCATACAGTGGATTATAATAATGAAAAAGGATAATTTGAAATCTTGGTTTCAACTCTAAAGGAACTCTTTAAAAAAAAGATTTTAAGTTTTGGAAACCCCAATGAAAAAGTAGCAACTGCACGGTTTCTACTGTCAGATTCGCTCTAAGTGCCAAAAAGTGCTGGAAACGGTGAGATAAGCCTATTTTTGCAACTATGGTTAAAATCTTCATTTTTTCATCACAGATATGCCCAAGGTGCACAAAAGTGCTGGAAACGGTGAGATAAGCCTAATTTTGCAACAATGTTTAAGGTTTGGAGGTTTCATAGACTAAAGTTGAAAATCAGTGGTTTGACTGCCATAATGAAATAGGGTCACTAATCAACGTGTTTTCTCAAAAGGCCTTCAGTCAAATTCCTTGATACTTAAAATGCATACAGTGGATTATAATAATGAAAAAGGATAATTTGAAATCTTGGTTTCAACTCTAAAGGAACTCTTTAAAAAAAAGATTTTAAGTTTTGGAAACCCCAATGAAAAAGTAGCAACTGCACGGTTTCTACTGTCAGATTCGCTCTAAGTGCCAAAAAGTGCTGGAAACGGGGAGATAAGCCTATTTTTGCAACAATGGTTAAAATCTTCAATTTTTCATCACAGATGTGTCCAAGATGCACAAAAGCGCTGGAAACGGTGAGATAAGCCTATTTTTGCAACTTTGGTTAAAATCTTCAATTTTTCATCACAGATGTGCCCAAGATGCACAAAAGTGCTGGAAACGGTGAGATAAGCCTATTTTTGCAACTTTGGTTAAAATCTTCATTTTTTCATCACAGATATGCCCAAGGTGCACAAAAGTGCTGGAAACGGTGAGATAAGCCTAATTTTGCAACAATGTTTAAGGTTTGGAGGTTTCATAGACTAAAGTTGAAAATCAGTGGTTTGACTGCCATAATGAAATAGGGTCACTAATCAACGTGTTTTCTCAAAAGGCCTTCAGTCAAATTCCTTGATACTTAAAATGCATACAGTGGATTATAATAATGAAAAAGGATAATTTGAAATCTTGGTTTCAACTCTAAAGGAACTCTTTAAAAAAAAGATTTTAAGTTTTGGAAACCCCAATGAAAAAGTAGCAACTGCACGGTTTCTACTGTCAGATTCGCTCTAAGTGCCAAAAAGTGCTGGAAACGGGGAGATAAGCCTATTTTTGCAACAATGGTTAAAATCTTCAATTTTTCATCACAGATGTGCCCAAGATGCACAAAAGCGCTGGAAACGGTGAGATAAGCCTATTTTTGCAACTTTGGTTAAAATCTTCATTTTTTCATCACAGATATGCCCAAGGTGCACAAAAGTGCTGGAAACGGTGAGATAAGCCTAATTTTGCAACAATGTTTAAGGTTTGGAGGTTTCATAGACTAAAGTTGAAAATCAGTGGTTTGACTGCCATAATGAAATAGGGTCACTAATCAACGTGTTTTCTCAAAAGGCCTTCACTCAATTTCCTTGATACTTAAAATGCATACAGTGGATTATAATAATGAAAAAGGATAATTTGAAATCTTGGTTTCAACTCTAAAGGAACTCTTTAAAAAAAAGATTTTAAGTTTTAGAAACCCCAATGAAAAAGTAGCAACTGCACGGTTTCTACTGTCAGATTCGCTCTAAGTGCCAAAAAGTGCTGGAAACGGGGAGATAAGCCTATTTTTGCAACAATGGTTAAAATCTTCAATTTTTCATCACAGATGTGTCCAAGATGCACAAAAGCGCTGGAAACGGTGAGATAAGCCTATTTTTGCAACTTTGGTTAAAATCTTCATTTTTTCATCACAGATGTGCCCAAGGTGCGCAAAAGTGCTGGAAACGGTGAGATAAGCCTAATTTTGCAACAATGTTTAAGGTTTGGAGGTTTCATAGACTAAAGTTGAAAATCAGTGGTTTGACTGCCATAATGAAATAGGGTCACTAATCAACGTGTTTTCTCAAAAGGCCTTCAGTCAAATTCCTTGATACTTAAAATGCATACAGTGGATTAAAATAATGAAAAAGGATAATTTGAAATCTTGGTTTCAACTCTAAAGGAACTCTTTAAAAAAAAGATTTTAAGTTTTGGAAACCCCAATGAAAAAGTAGCAACTGCACGGTTTCTACTGTCAGATTGGCTCTAAGTGCCAAAAAGTGCTGGAAACGGGGAGATAAGCCTATTTTTGCAACAATGGTTAAAATCTTCAATTTTTCATCACAGATGTGCCCAAGATGCGCAAAAGCGCTGGAAACGGTGAGATAAGCCTATTTTTGCAACTTTGGTTAAAATCCTCAATTTTTCATCACAGATGTGCCCAAGATGCGCAAAAGCGCTGGAAACGGTGAGATAAGCCTATTTTTGCAACTTTGGTTAAAATCTTAATTTTTTCATCACAGATATGCCCAAGGTGCACAAAAGTGCTGGAAACGGTGAGATAAGCCTAATTTTGCAACAATGTTTAAGGTTTGGAGGTTTCATAGACTAAAGTTGAAAATCAGTGGTTTGACTGCCATAATGAAATAGGGTCACTAATCAACGTGTTTTCTCAAAAGGCCTTCAGTCAAATTCCTTGATACTTAAAATGCATACAGTGGATTATAATAATGAAAAAGGATAATTTGAAATCTTGGTTTCAACTCTAAAGGAACTCTTTAAAAAAAAGATTTTAAGTTTTGGAAACCCCAATGAAAAAGTAGCAACTGCACGGTTTCTACTGTCAGATTCGCTCTAAGTGCCAAAAAGTGCTGGAAACGGGGAGATAAGCCTATTTTTGCAACAATGGTTAAAATCTTCAATTTTTCATCACAGATGTGTCCAAGATGCACAAAAGCGCTGGAAACGGTGAGATAAGCCTATTTTTGCAACTTTGGTTAAAATCTTCAATTTTTCATCACAGATGTGCCCAAGATGCACAAAAGCGCTGGAAACGGTGAGATAAGCCTATTTTTGCAACTTTGGTTAAAATCTTCAATTTTTCATCACAGATGTGCCCAAGATGCGCAAAAGCGCTGGAAACGGTGAGATAAGCCTATTTTTGCAACTTTGGTTAAAATCTTAAATTTTTCATCACAGATGTGCCCAAGGTGCGCAAAAGTGCTGGAAACGGTGAGATAAGCCTAATTTTGCAACAATGTTTAAGGTTTGGAGGTTTCATAGACTAAAGTTGAAAATCAGTGGTTTGACTGCCATAATGAAATATGG
Organism: Pleuronectes platessa; assembly: GCF_947347685.1. Lineage (NCBI taxonomy): Eukaryota > Metazoa > Chordata > Actinopteri > Pleuronectiformes > Pleuronectidae > Pleuronectes > Pleuronectes platessa. Next base: position 345,786 of record NW_026519103.1, on the reverse strand, counting down.
TCACTAATCAACGTGTTTTCTCAAAAGGCCTTCAGTCAAATTCCTTGATACTTAAAATGCATACAGTGGATTATAATAATGAAAAAGGATAATTTGAAATCTTGGTTTCAACTCTAAAGGAACTCTTTAAAAAAAAGATTTTAAGTTTTGGAAACCCCAATGAAAAAGTAGCAACTGCACGGTTTCTACTGTCAGATTCGCTCTAAGTGCCAAAAAGTGCTGGAAACGGGGAGATAAGCCTATTTTTGCAACAATGGTTAAAATCTTCAATTTTTCATCACAGATGTGTCCAAGATGCACAAAAGCGCTGGAAACGGTGAGATAAGCCTATTTTTGCAACTTTGGTTAAAATCTTCAATTTTTCATCACAGATGTGTCCAAGATGCACAAAAGCGCTGGAAACGGTGAGATAAGCCTATTTTTGCAACTTTGGTTAAAATCTTAAATTTTTCATCACAGATGTGCCCAAGATGCCCAAAAGCGCTGGAAACGGTGAGATAAGCCTATTTTTGCAACTTTGGTTAAAATCTTCATTTTTTCATCACAGATATGCCCAAGGTGCACAAAAGTGCTGGACACGGTGAGATAAGCCTAATTTTGCAACAATGTTTAAGGTTTGGAGGTTTCATAGACCAAAGTTGAAAATCAGTGGTTTGACTGCCATAATGAAATAGGGTCACTAATCAACGTGTTTTCTCAAAAGGCCTTCAGTCAAATTCCTTGATACTTAAAATGCATACAGTGGATTATAATAATGAAAAAGGATAATTTGAAATCTTGGTTTCAACTCTAAAGGAACTCTTTAAAAAAAAGATTTTAAGTTTTGGAAACCCCAATGAAAAAGTAGCAACTGCACGGTTTCTACTGTCAGATTGGCTCTAAGTGCCAAAAAGTGCTGGAAACGGTGAGATAAGCCTATTTTTGCAACTTTGGTTAAAATCTTCAATTTTTCATCACAGATGTGTCCAAGATGCACAAAAGCGCTGGAAACGGTGAGATAAGCCTATTTTTGCAACAATGGTTAAAATCTTCAATTTTTCATCACAGATGTGTCCAAGATGCACAAAAGCGCTGGAAACGGTGAGATAAGCCTATTTTTGCAACTTTGGTTAAAATCTTCAATTTTTCATCACAGATGTGCCCAAGATGCGCAAAAGCGCTGGAAACGGTGAGATAAGCCTATTTTTGCAACTTTGGTTAAAATCTTAAATTTTTCATCACAGATGTGCCCAAGATGCCCAAAAGCGCTGGAAACGGTGAGATAAGCCTATTTTTGCAACTTTGGTTAAAATCTTCATTTTTTCATCACAGATATGCCCAAGGTGCACAAAAGTGCTAGACACGGTGAGATAAGCCTAATTTTGCAACAATGTTTAAGGTTTGGAGGTTTCATAGACCAAAGTTGAAAATCAGTGGTTTGACTGCCATAATGAAATAGGGTCACTAATCAACGTGTTTTCTCAAAAGGCCTTCAGTCAAATTCCTTGATACTTAAAATGCATACAGTGGATTATAATAATGAAAAAGGATAATTTGAAATCTTGGTTTCAACTCTAAAGGAACTCTTTAAAAAAAAGATTTTAAGTTTTGGAAACCCCAATGAAAAAGTAGCAACTGCACGGTTTCTACTGTCAGATTGGCTCTAAGTGCCAAAAAGTGCTGGAAACGGGGAGATAAGCCTATTTTTGCAACTTTGGTTAAAATCTTCAATTTTTCATCACAGATGTGCCCAAGATGCGCAAAAGCGCTGGAAACGGTGAGATAAGCCTATTTTTGCAACTTTGGTTAAAATCTTAAATTTTTCATCACAGATGTGCCCAAGATGCCCAAAAGCGCTGTTGACGGTGAGATAAGCCTATTTTTGCAACTTTGGTTAAAATCTTCAATTTTTCATCACAGATGTGCCCAAGATGCGCAAAAGCGCTGGAAACGGTGAGATAAGCCTATTTTTGCAACTTTGGTTAAAATCTTAAATTTTTCATCACAGATGTGCCCAAGGTGCGCAAAAGTGCTGGAAACGGTGAGATAAGCCTAATTTTGCAACAATGTTTAAGGTTTGGAGGTTTCATAGACTAAAGTTGAAAATCAGTGGTTTGACTGCCATAATGAAATAGGGTCACTAATCAACGTGTTTTCTCAAAAGGCCTTCACTCAATTTCCTTGATACTTAAAATGCATACAGTGGATTATAATAATGAAAAAGGATAATTTGAAATCTTGGTTTCAACTCTAAAGGAACTCTTTAAAAAAAAGATTTTAAGTTTTAGAAACCCCAATGAAAAAGTAGCAACTGCACGGTTTCTACTGTCAGATTCGCTCTAAGTGCCAAAAAGTGCTGTAAACGGGGAGATAAGCCTATTTTTGCAACAATGGTTAAAATCTTCAATTTTTCATCACAGATGTGCCCAAGATGCACAAAAGCGCTGGAAACGGTGAGATAAGCCTATTTTTGCAACTTTGGTTAAAATCTTCATTTTTTCATCACAGATATGCCCAAGGTGCACAAAAGTGCTAGACACGGTGAGATAAGCCTAATTTTGCAACAATGTTTAAGGTTTGGAGGTTTCATAGACCAAAGTTGAAAATCAGTGGTTTGACTGCCATAATGAAATAGGGTCACTAATCAACGTGTTTTCTCAAAAGGCCTTCAGTCAAATTCCTTGATACTTAAAATGCATACAGTGGATTATAATAATGAAAAAGGATAATTTGAAATCTTGGTTTCAACTCTAAAGGAACTCTTTAAAAAAAAGATTTTAAGTTTTGGAAACCCCAATGAAAAAGTAGCAACTGCACGGTTTCTACTGTCAGATTGGCTCTAAGTGCCAAAAAGTGCTGGAAACGGGGAGATAAGCCTATTTTTGCAACTTTGGTTAAAATCTTCAATTTTTCATCACAGATGTGCCCAAGATGCGCAAAAGCGCTGGAAACGGTGAGATAAGCCTATTTTTGCAACTTTGGTTAAGATCTTAAATTTTTCATCACAGATGTGCCCAAGATGCCCAAAAGCGCTGTTGACGGTGAGATAAGCCTATTTTTGCAACTTTGGTTAAAATCTTCAATTTTTCATCACAGATGTGCCCAAGATGCAAAAAAGCGCTGGAAACGGTGAAATAAGCCTAATTTTGCAACAATGTTTAAGGTTTGGAGGTTTCATAGACTAAAGTTGAAAATCAGTGGTTTGACTGCCATAATGAAATAGGGTCACTAATCAACGTGTTTTCTCAAAAGGCCTTCACTCAATTTCCTTGATACTTAAAATGCATACAGTGGATTATAATAATGAAAAAGGATAATTTGAAATCTTGGTTTCAACTCTAAAGGAACTCTTTAAAAAAAAGATTTTAAGTTTTGGAAACCCCACTGAAAAAGTAGCAACTGCACGGTTTCTACTGTCAGATTCGCTCTAAGTGCCAAAAAGTGCTGGAAACGGGGAGATAAGCCTATTTTTGCAACAATGGTTAAAATCTTCAATTTTTCATCACAGATGTGTCCAAGATGCACAAAAGCGCTGGAAACGGTGAGATAAGCCTATTTTTGCAACTTTGGTTAAAATCTTCAATTTTTCATCACAGATGTGCCCAAGATGCCCAAAAGCGCTGGAAACGGTGAGATAAGCCTATTTTTGCAACTTTGGTTAAAATCTTCATTTTTTCATCACAGATATGCCCAAGGTGCACAAAAGCGCTGGAAACGGTGAGATAAGCCTATTTTTGCAACTTTGGTTAAAATCTTCATTTTTTCATCACAGATATGCCCAAGGTGCACAAAAGTGCTGGAAACGGTGAGATAAGCCTAATTTTGCAACAATGTTTAAGGTTTGGAGGTTTCATAGACTAAAGTTGAAAATCAGTGGTTTGACTGCCATAATGAAATAGGGTCACTAATCAACGTGTTTTCTCAAAAGGCCTTCAGTCAAATTCCTTGATACTTAAAATGCATACAGTGGATTATAATAATGAAAAAGGATAATTTGAAATCTTGGTTTCAACTCTAAAGGAACTCTTTAAAAAAAAGATTTTAAGTTTTGGAAACCCCAATGAAAAAGTAGCAACTGCACGGTTTCTACTGTCAGATTCGCTCTAAGTGCCAAAAAGTGCTGGAAACGGGGAGATAAGCCTATTTTTGCAACAATGGTTAAAATCTTCAATTTTTCATCACAGATGTGTCCAAGATGCACAAAAGCGCTGGAAACGGTGAGATAAGCCTATTTTTGCAACTTTGGTTAAAACCTTCAATTTTTCATCACAGATGTGCCCAAGATGCACAAAAGCGCTGGAAACGGTGAGATAAGCCTATTTTTGCAACTTTGGTTAACATCTTCAATTTTTCATCACAGATGTGCCCAAGATGCCCAAAAGCGCTGGAAACGGTGAGATAAGCCTATTTTTGCAACTTTGGTTAAAATCTTCATTTTTTCATCACAGATATGCCCAAGGTGCACAAAAGTGCTGGAAACGGTGAGATAAGCCTAATTTTGCAACAATGTTTAAGGTTTGGAGGTTTCATAGACTAAAGTTGAAAATCAGTGGTTTGACTGCCATAATGAAATAGGGTCACTAATCAACGTGTTTTCTCAAAAGGCCTTCAGTCAAATTCCTTGATACTTAAAATGCATACAGTGGATTATAATAATGAAAAAGGATAATTTGAAATCTTGGTTTCAACTCTAAAGGAACTCTTTAAAAAAAAGATTTTAAGTTTTGGAAACCCCAATGAAAAAGTAGCAACTGCACGGTTTCTACTGTCAGATTCGCTCTAAGTGCCAAAAAGTGCTGGAAACGGTGAGATAAGCCTATTTTTGCAACTATGGTTAAAATCTTCATTTTTTCATCACAGATATGCCCAAGGTGCACAAAAGTGCTGGAAACGGTGAGATAAGCCTAATTTTGCAACAATGTTTAAGGTTTGGAGGTTTCATAGACTAAAGTTGAAAATCAGTGGTTTGACTGCCATAATGAAATAGGGTCACTAATCAACGTGTTTTCTCAAAAGGCCTTCAGTCAAATTCCTTGATACTTAAAATGCATACAGTGGATTATAATAATGAAAAAGGATAATTTGAAATCTTGGTTTCAACTCTAAAGGAACTCTTTAAAAAAAAGATTTTAAGTTTTGGAAACCCCAATGAAAAAGTAGCAACTGCACGGTTTCTACTGTCAGATTCGCTCTAAGTGCCAAAAAGTGCTGGAAACGGGGAGATAAGCCTATTTTTGCAACAATGGTTAAAATCTTCAATTTTTCATCACAGATGTGTCCAAGATGCACAAAAGCGCTGGAAACGGTGAGATAAGCCTATTTTTGCAACTTTGGTTAAAATCTTCAATTTTTCATCACAGATGTGCCCAAGATGCACAAAAGTGCTGGAAACGGTGAGATAAGCCTATTTTTGCAACTTTGGTTAAAATCTTCAATTTTTCATCACAGATGTGCCCAAGATGCGCAAAAGCGCTGGAAACGGTGAGATAAGCCTATTTTTGCAACTTTGGTTAAAATCTTCAATTTTTCATCACAGATGTGCCCAAGATGCCCAAAAGCGCTGGAAACGGTGAGATAAGCCTATTTTTGCAACTTTGGTTAAAATCTTCATTTTTTCATCACAGATATGCCCAAGGTGCACAAAAGTGCTGGAAACGGTGAGATAAGCCTAATTTTGCAACAATGTTTAAGGTTTGGAGGTTTCATAGACTAAAGTTGAAAATCAGTGGTTTGACTGCCATAATGAAATAGGGTCACTAATCAACGTGTTTTCTCAAAAGGCCTTCAGTCAAATTCCTTGATACTTAAAATGCATACAGTGGATTATAATAATGAAAAAGGATAATTTGAAATCTTGGTTTCAACTCTAAAGGAACTCTTTAAAAAAAAGATTTTAAGTTTTGGAAACCCCAATGAAAAAGTAGCAACTGCACGGTTTCTACTGTCAGATTCGCTCTAAGTGCCAAAAAGTGCTGGAAACGGGGAGATAAGCCTATTTTTGCAACAATGGTTAAAATCTTCAATTTTTCATCACAGATGTGTCCAAGATGCACAAAAGCGCTGGAAACGGTGAGATAAGCCTATTTTTGCAACTTTGGTTAAAATCTTCAATTTTTCATCACAGATGTGCCCAAGATGCACAAAAGCGCTGGAAACGGTGAGATAAGCCTATTTTTGCAACTTTGGTTAAAATCTTCAATTTTTCATCACAGATGTGCCCAAGATGCGCAAAAGCGCTGGAAACGGTGAGATAAGCCTATTTTTGCAACTTTGGTTAAAATCTTAAATTTTTCATCACAGATGTGCCCAAGGTGCGCAAAAGTGCTGGAAACGGTGAGATAAGCCTATTTTTGCAACTTTGGTTAAAATCTTAAATTTTTCATCACAGATGTGCCCAAGGTGCGCAAAAGTGCTGGAAACGGTGAGATAAGCCTAATTTTGCAACAATGTTTAAGGTTTGGAGGTTTCATAGACTAAAGTTGAAAATCAGTGGTTTGACTGCCATAATGAAATAGGGTCACTAATCAACGTGTTTTCTCAAAAGGCCTTCACTCAATTTCCTTGATACTTAAAATGCATACAGTGGATTATAATAATGAAAAAGGATAATTTGAAATCTTGGTTTCAACTCTAAAGGAACTCTTTAAAAAAAAGATTTTAAGTTTTAGAAACCCCAATGAAAAAGTAGCAACTGCACGGTTTCTACTGTCAGATTCGCTCTAAGTGCCAAAAAGTGCTGTAAACGGGGAGATAAGCCTATTTTTGCAACAATGGTTAAAATCTTCAATTTTTCATCACAGATGTGCCCAAGATGCACAAAAGCGCTGGAAACGGTGAGATAAGCCTATTTTTGCAACTTTGGTTAAAATCTTCATTTTTTCATCACAGATATGCCCAAGGTGCACAAAAGTGCTGGAAACGGTGAGATAAGCCTAATTTTGCAACAATGTTTAAGGTTTGGAGGTTTCATAGACTAAAGTTGAAAATCAGTGGTTTGACTGCCATAATGAAATAGGGTCACTAATCAACGTGTTTTCTCAAAAGGCCTTCAGTCAAATTCCTTGATACTTAAAATGCATACAGTGGATTATAATAATGAAAAAGGATAATTTGAAATCTTGGTTTCAACTCTAAAGGAACTCTTTAAAAAAAAGATTTTAACTTTTGGAAACCCCAATGAAAAAGTAGCAACTGCACGGTTTCTACTGTCAGATTCGCTCTAAGTGCCAAAAAGTGCTGGAAACGGGGAGATAAGCCTATTTTTGCAACAATGGTTAAAATCTTCAATTTTTCATCACAGATGTGTCCAAGATGCACAAAAGCGCTGGAAACGGTGAGATAAGCCTATTTTTGCAACTTTGGTTAAAATCTTCAATTTTTCATCACAGATGTGCCCAAGATGCACAAAAGCGCTGGAAACGGTGAGATAAGCCTATTTTTGCAACTTTGGTTAAAATCTTCAATTTTTCATCACAGATGTGCCCAAGATGCCCAAAAGCGCTGGAAACGGTGAGATAAGCCTATTTTTGCAACTTTGGTTAAAATCTTCATTTTTTCATCACAGATATGCCCAAGGTGCACAAAAGTGCTGGAAACGGTGAGATAAGCCTAATTTTGCAACAATGTTTAAGGTTTGGAGGTTTCATAGACTAAAGTTGAAAATCAGTGGTTTGACTGCCATAATGAAATAGGGTCACTAATCAACGTGTTTTCTCAAAAGGCCTTCAGTCAAATTCCTTGATACTTAAAATGCATACAGTGGATTATAATAATGAAAAAGGATAATTTGAAATCTTGGTTTCAACTCTAAAGGAACTCTTTAAAAAAAAGATTTTAAGTTTTGGAAACCCCAATGAAAAAGTAGCAACTGCACGGTTTCTACTGTCAGATTCGCTCTAAGTGCCAAAAAGTGCTGGAAACGGTGAGATAAGCCTATTTTTGCAACTTTGGTTAAAATCTTCATTTTTTCATCACAGATATGCCCAAGGTGCACAAAAGTGCTGGAAACGGTGAGATAAGCCTAATTTTGCAACAATGTTTAAGGTTTGGAGGTTTCATAGACTAAAGTTGAAAATCAGTGGTTTGACTGCCATAATGAAATAGGGTCACTAATCAACGTGTTTTCTCAAAAGGCCTTCAGTCAAATTCCTTGATACTTAAAATGCATACAGTGGATTATAATAATGAAAAAGGATAATTTGAAATCTTGGTTTCAACTCTAAAGGAACTCTTTAAAAAAAAGATTTTAAGTTTTGGAAACCCCAATGAAAAAGTAGCAACTGCACGGTTTCTACTGTCAGATTCGCTCTAAGTGCCAAAAAGTGCTGGAAACGGGGAGATAAGCCTATTTTTGCAACAATGGTTAAAATCTTCAATTTTTCATCACAGATGTGTCCAAGATGCACAAAAGCGCTGGAAACGGTGAGATAAGCCTATTTTTGCAACTTTGGTTAAAATCTTCAATTTTTCATCACAGATGTGCCCAAGATGCACAAAAGCGCTGGAAACGGTGAGATAAGCCTATTTTTGCAACTTTGGTTAAAATCTTCAATTTTTCATCACAGATGTGCCCAAGATGCGCAAAAGCGCTGGAAACGGTGAGATAAGCCTATTTTTGCAACTTTGGTTAAAATCTTAAATTTTTCATCACAGATGTGCCCAAGGTGCGCAAAAGTGCTGGAAACGGTGAGATAAGCCTAATTTTGCAACAATGTTTAAGGTTTGGAGGTTTCATAGACTAAAGTTGAAAATCAGTGGTTTGACTGCCATAATGAAATAGGGTCACTAATCAACGTGTTTTCTCAAAAGGCCTTCACTCAATTTCCTTGATACTTAAAATGCATACAGTGGATTATAATAATGAAAAAGGATAATTTGAAATCTTGGTTTCAACTCTAAAGGAACTCTTTAAAAAAAAGATTTTAAGTTTTAGAAACCCCAATGAAAAAGTAGCAACTGCACGGTTTCTACTGTCAGATTCGCTCTAAGTGCCAAAAAGTGCTGTAAACGGGGAGATAAGCCTATTTTTGCAACAATGGTTAAAATCTTCAATTTTTCATCACAGATGTGCCCAAGATGCACAAAAGCGCTGGAAACGGTGAGATAAGCCTATTTTTGCAACTTTGGTTAAAATCTTCATTTTTTCATCACAGATATGCCCAAGGTGCACAAAAGTGCTGGAAACGGTGAGATAAGCCTAATTTTGCAACAATGTTTAAGGTTTGGAGGTTTCATAGACTAAAGTTGAAAATCAGTGGTTTGACTGCCATAATGAAATAGGGTCACTAATCAACGTGTTTTCTCAAAAGGCCTTCAGTCAAATTCCTTGATACTTAAAATGCATACAGTGGATTATAATAATGAAAAAGGATAATTTGAAATCTTGGTTTCAACTCTAAAGGAACTCTTTAAAAAAAAGATTTTAAGTTTTGGAAACCCCAATGAAAAAGTAGCAACTGCACGGTTTCTACTGTCAGATTCGCTCTAAGTGCCAAAAAGTGCTGGAAACGGGGAGATAAGCCTATTTTTGCAACAATGGTTAAAATCTTCAATTTTTCATCACAGATGTGTCCAAGATGCACAAAAGCGCTGGAAACGGTGAGATAAGCCTAATTTTGCAACAATGTTTAAGGTTTGGAGGTTTCATAGACTAAAGTTGAAAATCAGTGGTTTGACTGCCATAATGAAATAGGGTCACTAATCAACGTGTTTTCTCAAAAGGCCTTCAGTCAAATTCCTTGATACTTAAAATGCATACAGTGGATTATAATAATGAAAAAGGATAATTTGAAATCTTGGTTTCAACTCTAAAGGAACTCTTTAAAAAAAAGATTTTAAGTTTTGGAAACCCCAATGAAAAAGTAGCAACTGCACGGTTTCTACTATCAGATTCGCTCTAAGTGCCAAAAAGTGCTGGAAACGGGGAGATAAGCCTATTTTTGCAACAATGGTTAAAATCTTCAATTTTTCATCACAGATGTGTCCAAGATGCACAAAAGCGCTGGAAACGGTGAGATAAGCCTATTTTTGCAACTTTGGTTAAAATCTTCAATTTTTCATCACAGGTGTGCCCAAGATGCACAAAAGCGCTGGAAACGGTGAGATAAGCCTATTTTTGCAACTTTGGTTAAAATCTTCATTTTTTCATCACAGATATGCCCAAGGTGCACAAAAGTGCTGGAAACGGTGAGATAAGCCTATTTTTGCAACAATGGTTAAAATCTTCAATTTTTCATCACAGATGTGCCCAAGATGCACAAAAGCGCTGGAAACGGTGAGATAAGCCTATTTTTGCAACTTTGGTTAAAATCTTCATTTTTTCATCACAGATATGCCCAAGGTGCACAAAAGTGCTGGAAACGGTGAGATAAGCCTAATTTTGCAACAATGTTTAAGGTTTGGAGGTTTCATAGACTAAAGTTGAAAATCAGTGGTTTGACTGCCATAATGAAATAGGGTCACTAATCAACGTGTTTTCTCAAAAGGCCTTCAGTCAAATTCCTTGATACTTAAAATGCATACAGTGGATTATAATAATGAAAAAGGATAATTTGAAATCTTGGTTTCAACTCTAAAGGAACTCTTTAAAAAAAAGATTTTAACTTTTGGAAACCCCAATGAAAAAGTAGCAACTGCACGGTTTCTACTGTCAGATTCGCTCTAAGTGCCAAAAAGTGCTGGAAACGGGGAGATAAGCCTATTTTTGCAACAATGGTTAAAATCTTCAATTTTTCATCACAGATGTGTCCAAGATGCACAAAAGCGCTGGAAACGGTGAGATAAGCCTATTTTTGCAACTTTGGTTAAAATCTTCAATTTTTCATCACAGATGTGCCCAAGATGCACAAAAGCGCTGGAAACGGTGAGATAAGCCTATTTTTGCAACTTTGGTTAAAATCTTCAATTTTTCATCACAGATGTGCCCAAGATGCCCAAAAGCGCTGGAAACGGTGAGATAAGCCTATTTTTGCAACTTTGGTTAAAATCTTCATTTTTTCATCACAGATATGCCCAAGGTGCACAAAAGTGCTGGAAACGGTGAGATAAGCCTAATTTTGCAACAATGTTTAAGGTTTGGAGGTTTCATAGACTAAAGTTGAAAATCAGTGGTTTGACTGCCATAATGAAATAGGGTCACTAATCAACGTGTTTTCTCAAAAGGCCTTCAGTCAAATTCCTTGATACTTAAAATGCATACAGTGGATTATAATAATGAAAAAGGATAATTTGAAATCTTGGTTTCAACTCTAAAGGAACTCTTTAAAAAAAAGATTTTAAGTTTTGGAAACCCCAATGAAAAAGTAGCAACTGCACGGTTTCTACTGTCAGATTCGCTCTAAGTGCCAAAAAGTGCTGGAAACGGTGAGATAAGCCTATTTTTGCAACTTTGGTTAAAATCTTCATTTTTTCATCACAGATATGCCCAAGGTGCACAAAAGTGCTGGAAACGGTGAGATAAGCCTAATTTTGCAACAATGTTTAAGGTTTGGAGGTTTCATAGACTAAAGTTGAAAATCAGTGGTTTGACTGCCATAATGAAATAGGGTCACTAATCAACGTGTTTTCTCAAAAGGCCTTCAGTCAAATTCCTTGATACTTAAAATGCATACAGTGGATTATAATAATGAAAAAGGATAATTTGAAATCTTGGTTTCAACTCTAAAGGAACTCTTTAAAAAAAAGATTTTAAGTTTTGGAAACCCCAATGAAAAAGTAGCAACTGCACGGTTTCTACTGTCAGATTCGCTCTAAGTGCCAAAAAGTGCTGGAAACGGGGAGATAAGCCTATTTTTGCAACAATGGTTAAAATCTTCAATTTTTCATCACAGATGTGTCCAAGATGCACAAAAGCGCTGGAAACGGTGAGATAAGCCTATTTTTGCAACTTTGGTTAAAATCTTCAATTTTTCATCACAGATGTGCCCAAGATGCACAAAAGCGCTGGAAACGGTGAGATAAGCCTATTTTTGCAACTTTGGTTAAAATCTTCAATTTTTCATCACAGATGTGCCCAAGATGCGCAAAAGCGCTGGAAACGGTGAGATAAGCCTATTTTTGCAACTTTGGTTAAAATCTTAAATTTTTCATCACAGATGTGCCCAAGGTGCGCAAAAGTGCTGGAAACGGTGAGATAAGCCTAATTTTGCAACAATGTTTAAGGTTTGGAGGTTTCATAGACTAAAGTTGAAAATCAGTGGTTTGACTGCCATAATGAAATAGGGTCACTAATCAACGTGTTTTCTCAAAAGGCCTTCACTCAATTTCCTTGATACTTAAAATGCATACAGTGGATTATAATAATGAAAAAGGATAATTTGAAATCTTGGTTTCAACTCTAAAGGAACTCTTTAAAAAAAAGATTTTAAGTTTTAGAAACCCCAATGAAAAAGTAGCAACTGCACGGTTTCTACTGTCAGATTCGCTCTAAGTGCCAAAAAGTGCTGTAAACGGGGAGATAAGCCTATTTTTGCAACAATGGTTAAAATCTTCAATTTTTCATCACAGATGTGCCCAAGATGCACAAAAGCGCTGGAAACGGTGAGATAAGCCTATTTTTGCAACTTTGGTTAAAATCTTCATTTTTTCATCACAGATATGCCCAAGGTGCACAAAAGTGCTGGAAACGGTGAGATAAGCCTAATTTTGCAACAATGTTTAAGGTTTGGAGGTTTCATAGACTAAAGTTGAAAATCAGTGGTTTGACTGCCATAATGAAATAGGGTCACTAATCAACGTGTTTTCTCAAAAGGCCTTCAGTCAAATTCCTTGATACTTAAAATGCATACAGTGGATTATAATAATGAAAAAGGATAATTTGAAATCTTGGTTTCAACTCTAAAGGAACTCTTTAAAAAAAAGATTTTAAGTTTTGGAAACCCCAATGAAAAAGTAGCAACTGCACGGTTTCTACTGTCAGATTCGCTCTAAGTGCCAAAAAGTGCTGGAAACGGGGAGATAAGCCTATTTTTGCAACAATGGTTAAAATCTTCAATTTTTCATCACAGATGTGTCCAAGATGCACAAAAGCGCTGGAAACGGTGAGATAAGCCTAATTTTGCAACAATGTTTAAGGTTTGGAGGTTTCATAGACTAAAGTTGAAAATCAGTGGTTTGACTGCCATAATGAAATAGGGTCACTAATCAACGTGTTTTCTCAAAAGGCCTTCAGTCAAATTCCTTGATACTTAAAATGCATACAGTGGATTATAATAATGAAAAAGGATAATTTGAAATCTTGGTTTCAACTCTAAAGGAACTCTTTAAAAAAAAGATTTTAAGTTTTGGAAACCCCAATGAAAAAGTAGCAACTGCACGGTTTCTACTATCAGATTCGCTCTAAGTGCCAAAAAGTGCTGGAAACGGGGAGATAAGCCTATTTTTGCAACAATGGTTAAAATCTTCAATTTTTCATCACAGATGTGTCCAAGATGCACAAAAGCGCTGGAAACGGTGAGATAAGCCTATTTTTGCAACTTTGGTTAAAATCTTCAATTTTTCATCACAGGTGTGCCCAAGATGCACAAAAGCGCTGGAAACGGTGAGATAAGCCTATTTTTGCAACTTTGGTTAAAATCTTCAATTTTTCATCACAGATGTGCCCAAGATGCGCAAAAGCGCTGGAAACGGTGAGATAAGCCTATTTTTGCAACTTTGGTTAAAATCTTAAATTTTTCATCACAGATGTGCCCAAGGTGCGCAAAAGTGCTGGAAACGGTGAGATAAGCCTAATTTTGCAACAATGTTTAAGGTTTGGAGGTTTCATAGACTAAAGTTGAAAATCAGTGGTTTGACTGCCATAATGAAATAGGGTCACTAATCAACGTGTTTTCTCAAAAGGCCTTCACTCAATTTCCTTGATACTTAAAATGCATACAGTGGATTATAATAATGAAAAAGGATAATTTGAAATCTTGGTTTCAACTCTAAAGGAACTCTTTAAAAAAAAGATTTTAAGTTTTAGAAACGCCAATGAAAAAGTAGCAACTGCACGGTTTCTACTGTCAGATTCGCTCTAAGTGCCAAAAAGTGCTGTAAACGGGGAGATAAGCCTATTTTTGCAACAATGGTTAAAATCTTCAATTTTTCATCACAGATGTGTCCAAGATGCACAAAAGCGCTGGAAACGGTGAGATAAGCCTATTTTTGCAACTTTGGTTAAAATCTTCAATTTTTCATCACAGATGTGCCCAAGATGCACAAAAGCGCTGGAAACGGTGAGATAAGCCTATTTTTGCAACTTTGGTTAAAATCTTCATTTTTTCATCACAGATATGCCCAAGGTGCACAAAAGTGCTGGAAACGGTGAGATAAGCCTAATTTTGCAACAATGTTTAAGGTTTGGAGGTTTCATAGACTAAAGTTGAAAATCAGTGGTTTGACTGCCATAATGAAATAGGGTCACTAATCAACGTGTTTTCTCAAAAGGCCTTCAGTCAAATTCCTTGATACTTAAAATGCATACAGTGGATTATAATAATGAAAAAGGATAATTTGAAATCTTGGTTTCAACTCTAAAGGAACTCTTTAAAAAAAAGATTTTAAGTTTTGGAAACCCCAATGAAAAAGTAGCAACTGCACGGTTTCTACTGTCAGATTCGCTCTAAGTGCCAAAAAGTGCTGGAAACGGGGAGATAAGCCTATTTTTGCAACAATGGTTAAAATCTTCAATTTTTCATCACAGATGTGTCCAAGATGCACAAAAGCGCTGGAAACGGTGAGATAAGCCTATTTTTGCAACTTTGGTTAAAATCTTCAATTTTTCATCACAGATGTGCCCAAGATGCACAAAAGCGCTGGAAACGGTGAGATAAGCCTATTTTTGCAACTTTGGTTAAAATCTTCATTTTTTCATCACAGATATGCCCAAGGTGCACAAAAGTGCTGGAAACGGTGAGATAAGCCTAATTTTGCAACAATGTTTAAGGTTTGGAGGTTTCATAGACTAAAGTTGAAAATCAGTGGTTTGACTGCCATAATGAAATAGGGTCACTAATCAACGTGTTTTCTCAAAAGGCCTTCAGTCAAATTCCTTGATACTTAAAATGCATACAGTGGATTATAATAATGAAAAAGGATAATTTGAAATCTTGGTTTCAACTCTAAAGGAACTCTTTAAAAAAAAGATTTTAAGTTTTGGAAACCCCAATGAAAAAGTAGCAACTGCACGGTTTCTACTGTCAGATTCGCTCTAAGTGCCAAAAAGTGCTGGAAACGGGGAGATAAGCCTATTTTTGCAACAATGGTTAAAATCTTCAATTTTTCATCACAGATGTGTCCAAGATGCACAAAAGCGCTGGAAACGGTGAGATAAGCCTATTTTTGCAACAATGGTTAAAATCTTCAATTTTTCATCACAGATGTGTCCAAGATGCACAAAAGCGCTGGAAACGGTGAGATAAGCCTATTTTTGCAACTTTGGTTAAAATCTTCAATTTTTCATCACAGATGTGCCCAAGATGCACAAAAGCGCTGGAAACGGTGAGATAAGCCTATTTTTGCAACTTTGGTTAAAATCTTCATTTTTTCATCACAGATATGCCCAAGGTGCACAAAAGTGCTGGAAACGGTGAGATAAGCCTAATTTTGCAACAATGTTTAAGGTTTGGAGGTTTCATAGACTAAAGTTAAAAATCAGTGGTTTGACTGCCATAATGAAATAGGGTCACTAATCAACGTGTTTTCTCAAAAGGCCTTCAGTCAAATTCCTTGATACTTAAAATGCATACAGTGGATTATAATAATGAAAAAGGATAATTTGAAATCTTGGTTTCAACTCTAAAGGAACTCTTTAAAAAAAAGATTTTAAGTTTTGGAAACCCCAATGAAAAAGTAGCAACTGCACGGTTTCTACTGTCAGATTGGCTCTAAGTGCCAAAAAGTGCTGGAAACGGGGAGATAAGCCTATTTTTGCAACTTTGGTTAAAATCTTCAATTTTTCATCACAGATGTGCCCAAGATGCGCAAAAGCGCTGGAAACGGTGAGATAAGCCTATTTTTGCAACAATGGTTAAAATCTTCAATTTTTCATCACAGATGTGTCCAAGATGCACAAAAGCGCTGGAAACGGTGAGATAAGCCTATTTTTGCAACTTTGGTTAAAATCTTCAATTTTTCATCACAGATGTGCCCAAGATGCGCAAAAGCGCTGGAAACGGTGAGATAAGCCTATTTTTGCAACTTTGGTTAAAATCTTAAATTTTTCATCACAGATGTGCCCAAGATGCCCAAAAGCGCTGGAAACGGTGAGATAAGCCTATTTTTGCAACTTTGGTTAAAATCTTCATTTTTTCATCACAGATATGCCCAAGGTGCACAAAAGTGCTAGACACGGTGAGATAAGCCTAATTTTGCAACAATGTTTAAGGTTTGGAGGTTTCATAGACCAAAGTTGAAAATCAGTGGTTTGACTGCCATAATGAAATAGGGTCACTAATCAACGTGTTTTCTCAAAAGGCCTTCAGTCAAATTCCTTGATACTTAAAATGCATACAGTGGATTATAATAATGAAAAAGGATAATTTGAAATCTTGGTTTCAACTCTAAAGGAACTCTTTAAAAAAAAGATTTTAAGTTTTGGAAACCCCAATGAAAAAGTAGCAACTGCACGGTTTCTACTGTCAGATTGGCTCTAAGTGCCAAAAAGTGCTGGAAACGGGGAGATAAGCCTATTTTTGCAACTTTGGTTAAAATCTTCAATTTTTCATCACAGATGTGCCCAAGATGCGCAAAAGCGCTGGAAACGGTGAGATAAGCCTATTTTTGCAACTTTGGTTAAAATCTTAAATTTTTCATCACAGATGTGCCCAAGATGCCCAAAAGCGCTGTTGACGGTGAGATAAGCCTATTTTTGCAACTTTGGTTAAAATCTTCAATTTTTCATCACAGATGTGCCCAAGATGCGCAAAAGCGCTGGAAACGGTGAGATAAGCCTATTTTTGCAACTTTGGTTAAAATCTTAAATTTTTCATCACAGATGTGCCCAAGGTGCGCAAAAGTGCTGGAAACGGTGAGATAAGCCTAATTTTGCAACAATGTTTAAGGTTTGGAGGTTTCATAGACTAAAGTTGAAAATCAGTGGTTTGACTGCCATAATGAAATAGGGTCACTAATCAACGTGTTTTCTCAAAAGGCCTTCACTCAATTTCCTTGATACTTAAAATGCATACAGTGGATTATAATAATGAAAAAGGATAATTTGAAATCTTGGTTTCAACTCTAAAGGAACTCTTTAAAAAAAAGATTTTAAGTTTTAGAAACCCCAATGAAAAAGTAGCAACTGCACGGTTTCTACTGTCAGATTCGCTCTAAGTGCCAAAAAGTGCTGTAAACGGGGAGATAAGCCTATTTTTGCAACAATGGTTAAAATCTTCAATTTTTCATCACAGATGTGCCCAAGATGCACAAAAGCGCTGGAAACGGTGAGATAAGCCTATTTTTGCAACTTTGGTTAAAATCTTCATTTTTTCATCACAGATATGCCCAAGGTGCACAAAAGTGCTAGACACGGTGAGATAAGCCTAATTTTGCAACAATGTTTAAGGTTTGGAGGTTTCATAGACCAAAGTTGAAAATCAGTGGTTTGACTGCCATAATGAAATAGGGTCACTAATCAACGTGTTTTCTCAAAAGGCCTTCAGTCAAATTCCTTGATACTTAAAATGCATACAGTGGATTATAATAATGAAAAAGGATAATTTGAAATCTTGGTTTCAACTCTAAAGGAACTCTTTAAAAAAAAGATTTTAAGTTTTGGAAACCCCAATGAAAAAGTAGCAACTGCACGGTTTCTACTGTCAGATTGGCTCTAAGTGCCAAAAAGTGCTGGAAACGGGGAGATAAGCCTATTTTTGCAACTTTGGTTAAAATCTTCAATTTTTCATCACAGATGTGCCCAAGATGCGCAAAAGCGCTGGAAACGGTGAGATAAGCCTATTTTTGCAACTTTGGTTAAGATCTTAAATTTTTCATCACAGATGTGCCCAAGATGCCCAAAAGCGCTGTTGACGGTGAGATAAGCCTATTTTTGCAACTTTGGTTAAAATCTTCAATTTTTCATCACAGATGTGCCCAAGATGCAAAAAAGCGCTGGAAACGGTGAAATAAGCCTAATTTTGCAACAATGTTTAAGGTTTGGAGGTTTCATAGACTAAAGTTGAAAATCAGTGGTTTGACTGCCATAATGAAATAGGGTCACTAATCAACGTGTTTTCTCAAAAGGCCTTCACTCAATTTCCTTGATACTTAAAATGCATACAGTGGATTATAATAATGAAAAAGGATAATTTGAAATCTTGGTTTCAACTCTAAAGGAACTCTTTAAAAAAAAGATTTTAAGTTTTGGAAACCCCACTGAAAAAGTAGCAACTGCACGGTTTCTACTGTCAGATTCGCTCTAAGTGCCAAAAAGTGCTGGAAACGGGGAGATAAGCCTATTTTTGCAACAATGGTTAAAATCTTCAATTTTTCATCACAGATGTGTCCAAGATGCACAAAAGCGCTGGAAACGGTGAGATAAGCCTATTTTTGCAACTTTGGTTAAAATCTTCAATTTTTCATCACAGATGTGCCCAAGATGCCCAAAAGCGCTGGAAACGGTGAGATAAGCCTATTTTTGCAACTTTGGTTAAAATCTTCATTTTTTCATCACAGATATGCCCAAGGTGCACAAAAGCGCTGGAAACGGTGAGATAAGCCTATTTTTGCAACTTTGGTTAAAATCTTCATTTTTTCATCACAGATATGCCCAAGGTGCACAAAAGTGCTGGAAACGGTGAGATAAGCCTAATTTTGCAACAATGTTTAAGGTTTGGAGGTTTCATAGACTAAAGTTGAAAATCAGTGGTTTGACTGCCATAATGAAATAGGGTCACTAATCAACGTGTTTTCTCAAAAGGCCTTCAGTCAAATTCCTTGATACTTAAAATGCATACAGTGGATTATAATAATGAAAAAGGATAATTTGAAATCTTGGTTTCAACTCTAAAGGAACTCTTTAAAAAAAAGATTTTAAGTTTTGGAAACCCCAATGAAAAAGTAGCAACTGCACGGTTTCTACTGTCAGATTCGCTCTAAGTGCCAAAAAGTGCTGGAAACGGGGAGATAAGCCTATTTTTGCAACAATGGTTAAAATCTTCAATTTTTCATCACAGATGTGTCCAAGATGCACAAAAGCGCTGGAAACGGTGAGATAAGCCTATTTTTGCAACTTTGGTTAAAACCTTCAATTTTTCATCACAGATGTGCCCAAGATGCACAAAAGCGCTGGAAACGGTGAGATAAGCCTATTTTTGCAACTTTGGTTAACATCTTCAATTTTTCATCACAGATGTGCCCAAGATGCCCAAAAGCGCTGGAAACGGTGAGATAAGCCTATTTTTGCAACTTTGGTTAAAATCTTCATTTTTTCATCACAGATATGCCCAAGGTGCACAAAAGTGCTGGAAACGGTGAGATAAGCCTAATTTTGCAACAATGTTTAAGGTTTGGAGGTTTCATAGACTAAAGTTGAAAATCAGTGGTTTGACTGCCATAATGAAATAGGGTCACTAATCAACGTGTTTTCTCAAAAGGCCTTCAGTCAAATTCCTTGATACTTAAAATGCATACAGTGGATTATAATAATGAAAAAGGATAATTTGAAATCTTGGTTTCAACTCTAAAGGAACTCTTTAAAAAAAAGATTTTAAGTTTTGGAAACCCCAATGAAAAAGTAGCAACTGCACGGTTTCTACTGTCAGATTCGCTCTAAGTGCCAAAAAGTGCTGGAAACGGTGAGATAAGCCTATTTTTGCAACTATGGTTAAAATCTTCATTTTTTCATCACAGATATGCCCAAGGTGCACAAAAGTGCTGGAAACGGTGAGATAAGCCTAATTTTGCAACAATGTTTAAGGTTTGGAGGTTTCATAGACTAAAGTTGAAAATCAGTGGTTTGACTGCCATAATGAAATAGGGTCACTAATCAACGTGTTTTCTCAAAAGGCCTTCAGTCAAATTCCTTGATACTTAAAATGCATACAGTGGATTATAATAATGAAAAAGGATAATTTGAAATCTTGGTTTCAACTCTAAAGGAACTCTTTAAAAAAAAGATTTTAAGTTTTGGAAACCCCAATGAAAAAGTAGCAACTGCACGGTTTCTACTGTCAGATTCGCTCTAAGTGCCAAAAAGTGCTGGAAACGGGGAGATAAGCCTATTTTTGCAACAATGGTTAAAATCTTCAATTTTTCATCACAGATGTGTCCAAGATGCACAAAAGCGCTGGAAACGGTGAGATAAGCCTATTTTTGCAACTTTGGTTAAAATCTTCAATTTTTCATCACAGATGTGCCCAAGATGCACAAAAGTGCTGGAAACGGTGAGATAAGCCTATTTTTGCAACTTTGGTTAAAATCTTCAATTTTTCATCACAGATGTGCCCAAGATGCGCAAAAGCGCTGGAAACGGTGAGATAAGCCTATTTTTGCAACTTTGGTTAAAATCTTCAATTTTTCATCACAGATGTGCCCAAGATGCCCAAAAGCGCTGGAAACGGTGAGATAAGCCTATTTTTGCAACTTTGGTTAAAATCTTCATTTTTTCATCACAGATATGCCCAAGGTGCACAAAAGTGCTGGAAACGGTGAGATAAGCCTAATTTTGCAACAATGTTTAAGGTTTGGAGGTTTCATAGACTAAAGTTGAAAATCAGTGGTTTGACTGCCATAATGAAATAGGGTCACTAATCAACGTGTTTTCTCAAAAGGCCTTCAGTCAAATTCCTTGATACTTAAAATGCATACAGTGGATTATAATAATGAAAAAGGATAATTTGAAATCTTGGTTTCAACTCTAAAGGAACTCTTTAAAAAAAAGATTTTAAGTTTTGGAAACCCCAATGAAAAAGTAGCAACTGCACGGTTTCTACTGTCAGATTCGCTCTAAGTGCCAAAAAGTGCTGGAAACGGGGAGATAAGCCTATTTTTGCAACAATGGTTAAAATCTTCAATTTTTCATCACAGATGTGTCCAAGATGCACAAAAGCGCTGGAAACGGTGAGATAAGCCTATTTTTGCAACTTTGGTTAAAATCTTCAATTTTTCATCACAGATGTGCCCAAGATGCACAAAAGCGCTGGAAACGGTGAGATAAGCCTATTTTTGCAACTTTGGTTAAAATCTTCAATTTTTCATCACAGATGTGCCCAAGATGCGCAAAAGCGCTGGAAACGGTGAGATAAGCCTATTTTTGCAACTTTGGTTAAAATCTTAAATTTTTCATCACAGATGTGCCCAAGGTGCGCAAAAGTGCTGGAAACGGTGAGATAAGCCTATTTTTGCAACTTTGGTTAAAATCTTAAATTTTTCATCACAGATGTGCCCAAGGTGCGCAAAAGTGCTGGAAACGGTGAGATAAGCCTAATTTTGCAACAATGTTTAAGGTTTGGAGGTTTCATAGACTAAAGTTGAAAATCAGTGGTTTGACTGCCATAATGAAATAGGGTCACTAATCAACGTGTTTTCTCAAAAGGCCTTCACTCAATTTCCTTGATACTTAAAATGCATACAGTGGATTATAATAATGAAAAAGGATAATTTGAAATCTTGGTTTCAACTCTAAAGGAACTCTTTAAAAAAAAGATTTTAAGTTTTAGAAACCCCAATGAAAAAGTAGCAACTGCACGGTTTCTACTGTCAGATTCGCTCTAAGTGCCAAAAAGTGCTGTAAACGGGGAGATAAGCCTATTTTTGCAACAATGGTTAAAATCTTCAATTTTTCATCACAGATGTGCCCAAGATGCACAAAAGCGCTGGAAACGGTGAGATAAGCCTATTTTTGCAACTTTGGTTAAAATCTTCATTTTTTCATCACAGATATGCCCAAGGTGCACAAAAGTGCTGGAAACGGTGAGATAAGCCTAATTTTGCAACAATGTTTAAGTTTTGGAGGTTTCATAGACTAAAGTTGAAAATCAGTGGTTTGACTGCCATAATGAAATAGGGTCACTAATCAACGTGTTTTCTCAAAAGGCCTTCAGTCAAATTCCTTGATACTTAAAATGCATACAGTGGATTATAATAATGAAAAAGGATAATTTGAAATCTTGGTTTCAACTCTAAAGGAACTCTTTAAAAAAAAGATTTTAACTTTTGGAAACCCCAATGAAAAAGTAGCAACTGCACGGTTTCTACTGTCAGATTCGCTCTAAGTGCCAAAAAGTGCTGGAAACGGGGAGATAAGCCTATTTTTGCAACAATGGTTAAAATCTTCAATTTTTCATCACAGATGTGTCCAAGATGCACAAAAGCGCTGGAAACGGTGAGATAAGCCTATTTTTGCAACTTTGGTTAAAATCTTCAATTTTTCATCACAGATGTGCCCAAGATGCACAAAAGCGCTGGAAACGGTGAGATAAGCCTATTTTTGCAACTTTGGTTAAAATCTTCAATTTTTCATCACAGATGTGCCCAAGATGCCCAAAAGCGCTGGAAACGGTGAGATAAGCCTATTTTTGCAACTTTGGTTAAAATCTTCATTTTTTCATCACAGATATGCCCAAGGTGCACAAAAGTGCTGGAAACGGTGAGATAAGCCTAATTTTGCAACAATGTTTAAGGTTTGGAGGTTTCATAGACTAAAGTTGAAAATCAGTGGTTTGACTGCCATAATGAAATAGGGTCACTAATCAACGTGTTTTCTCAAAAGGCCTTCAGTCAAATTCCTTGATACTTAAAATGCATACAGTGGATTATAATAATGAAAAAGGATAATTTGAAATCTTGGTTTCAACTCTAAAGGAACTCTTTAAAAAAAAGATTTTAAGTTTTGGAAACCCCAATGAAAAAGTAGCAACTGCACGGTTTCTACTGTCAGATTCGCTCTAAGTGCCAAAAAGTGCTGGAAACGGGGAGATAAGCCTATTTTTGCAACAATGGTTAAAATCTTCAATTTTTCATCACAGATGTGTCCAAGATGCACAAAAGCGCTGGAAACGGTGAGATAAGCCTATTTTTGCAACTTTGGTTAAAATCTTCAATTTTTCATCACAGATGTGCCCAAGATGCACAAAAGCGCTGGAAACGGTGAGATAAGCCTATTTTTGCAACTTTGGTTAAAATCTTCAATTTTTCATCACAGATGTGCCCAAGATGCGCAAAAGCGCTGGAAACGGTGAGATAAGCCTATTTTTGCAACTTTGGTTAAAATCTTAAATTTTTCATCACAGATGTGCCCAAGGTGCGCAAAAGTGCTGGAAACGGTGAGATAAGCCTAATTTTGCAACAATGTTTAAGGTTTGGAGGTTTCATAGACTAAAGTTGAAAATCAGTGGTTTGACTGCCATAATGAAATAGGGTCACTAATCAACGTGTTTTCTCAAAAGGCCTTCACTCAATTTCCTTGATACTTAAAATGCATACAGTGGATTATAATAATGAAAAAGGATAATTTGAAATCTTGGTTTCAACTCTAAAGGAACTCTTTAAAAAAAAGATTTTAAGTTTTAGAAACCCCAATGAAAAAGTAGCAACTGCACGGTTTCTACTGTCAGATTCGCTCTAAGTGCCAAAAAGTGCTGTAAACGGGGAGATAAGCCTATTTTTGCAACAATGGTTAAAATCTTCAATTTTTCATCACAGATGTGCCCAAGATGCACAAAAGCGCTGGAAACGGTGAGATAAGCCTATTTTTGCAACTTTGGTTAAAATCTTCATTTTTTCATCACAGATATGCCCAAGGTGCACAAAAGTGCTGGAAACGGTGAGATAAGCCTAATTTTGCAACAATGTTTAAGGTTTGGAGGTTTCATAGACTAAAGTTGAAAATCAGTGGTTTGACTGCCATAATGAAATAGGGTCACTAATCAACGTGTTTTCTCAAAAGGCCTTCAGTCAAATTCCTTGATACTTAAAATGCATACAGTGGATTATAATAATGAAAAAGGATAATTTGAAATCTTGGTTTCAACTCTAAAGGAACTCTTTAAAAAAAAGATTTTAAGTTTTGGAAACCCCAATGAAAAAGTAGCAACTGCACGGTTTCTACTATCAGATTCGCTCTAAGTGCCAAAAAGTGCTGGAAACGGGGAGATAAGCCTATTTTTGCAACAATGGTTAAAATCTTCAATTTTTCATCACAGATGTGTCCAAGATGCACAAAAGCGCTGGAAACGGTGAGATAAGCCTATTTTTGCAACTTTGGTTAAAATCTTCAATTTTTCATCACAGGTGTGCCCAAGATGCACAAAAGCGCTGGAAACGGTGAGATAAGCCTATTTTTGCAACTTTGGTTAAAATCTTCAATTTTTCATCACAGATGTGCCCAAGATGCGCAAAAGCGCTGGAAACGGTGAGATAAGCCTATTTTTGCAACTTTGGTTAAAATCTTAAATTTTTCATCACAGATGTGCCCAAGGTGCGCAAAAGTGCTGGAAACGGTGAGATAAGCCTAATTTTGCAACAATGTTTAAGGTTTGGAGGTTTCATAGACTAAAGTTGAAAATCAGTGGTTTGACTGCCATAATGAAATAGGGTCACTAATCAACGTGTTTTCTCAAAAGGCCTTCACTCAATTTCCTTGATACTTAAAATGCATACAGTGGATTATAATAATGAAAAAGGATAATTTGAAATCTTGGTTTCAACTCTAAAGGAACTCTTTAAAAAAAAGATTTTAAGTTTTAGAAACGCCAATGAAAAAGTAGCAACTGCACGGTTTCTACTGTCAGATTCGCTCTAAGTGCCAAAAAGTGCTGTAAACGGGGAGATAAGCCTATTTTTGCAACAATGGTTAAAATCTTCAATTTTTCATCACAGATGTGTCCAAGATGCACAAAAGCGCTGGAAACGGTGAGATAAGCCTATTTTTGCAACTTTGGTTAAAATCTTCAATTTTTCATCACAGATGTGCCCAAGATGCACAAAAGCGCTGGAAACGGTGAGATAAGCCTATTTTTGCAACTTTGGTTAAAATCTTCATTTTTTCATCACAGATATGCCCAAGGTGCACAAAAGTGCTGGAAACGGTGAGATAAGCCTAATTTTGCAACAATGTTTAAGGTTTGGAGGTTTCATAGACTAAAGTTGAAAATCAGTGGTTTGACTGCCATAATGAAATAGGGTCACTAATCAACGTGTTTTCTCAAAAGGCCTTCAGTCAAATTCCTTGATACTTAAAATGCATACAGTGGATTATAATAATGAAAAAGGATAATTTGAAATCTTGGTTTCAACTCTAAAGGAACTCTTTAAAAAAAAGATTTTAAGTTTTGGAAACCCCAATGAAAAAGTAGCAACTGCACGGTTTCTACTGTCAGATTCGCTCTAAGTGCCAAAAAGTGCTGGAAACGGGGAGATAAGCCTATTTTTGCAACAATGGTTAAAATCTTCAATTTTTCATCACAGATGTGTCCAAGATGCACAAAAGCGCTGGAAACGGTGAGATAAGCCTATTTTTGCAACTTTGGTTAAAATCTTCAATTTTTCATCACAGATGTGCCCAAGATGCACAAAAGCGCTGGAAACGGTGAGATAAGCCTATTTTTGCAACTTTGGTTAAAATCTTCATTTTTTCATCACAGATATGCCCAAGGTGCACAAAAGTGCTGGAAACGGTGAGATAAGCCTAATTTTGCAACAATGTTTAAGGTTTGGAGGTTTCATAGACTAAAGTTGAAAATCAGTGGTTTGACTGCCATAATGAAATAGGGTCACTAATCAACGTGTTTTCTCAAAAGGCCTTCAGTCAAATTCCTTGATACTTAAAATGCATACAGTGGATTATAATAATGAAAAAGGATAATTTGAAATCTTGGTTTCAACTCTAAAGGAACTCTTTAAAAAAAAGATTTTAAGTTTTGGAAACCCCAATGAAAAAGTAGCAACTGCACGGTTTCTACTGTCAGATTCGCTCTAAGTGCCAAAAAGTGCTGGAAACGGGGAGATAAGCCTATTTTTGCAACAATGGTTAAAATCTTCAATTTTTCATCACAGATGTGTCCAAGATGCACAAAAGCGCTGGAAACGGTGAGATAAGCCTATTTTTGCAACAATGGTTAAAATCTTCAATTTTTCATCACAGATGTGTCCAAGATGCACAAAAGCGCTGGAAACGGTGAGATAAGCCTATTTTTGCAACTTTGGTTAAAATCTTCAATTTTTCATCACAGATGTGCCCAAGATGCACAAAAGCGCTGGAAACGGTGAGATAAGCCTATTTTTGCAACTTTGGTTAAAATCTTCATTTTTTCATCACAGATATGCCCAAGGTGCACAAAAGTGCTGGAAACGGTGAGATAAGCCTAATTTTGCAACAATGTTTAAGGTTTGGAGGTTTCATAGACTAAAGTTAAAAATCAGTGGTTTGACTGCCATAATGAAATAGGGTCACTAATCAACGTGTTTTCTCAAAAGGCCTTCAGTCAAATTCCTTGATACTTAAAATGCATACAGTGGATTATAATAATGAAAAAGGATAATTTGAAATCTTGGTTTCAACTCTAAAGGAACTCTTTAAAAAAAAGATTTTAAGTTTTGGAAACCCCAATGAAAAAGTAGCAACTGCACGGTTTCTACTGTCAGATTGGCTCTAAGTGCCAAAAAGTGCTGGAAACGGGGAGATAAGCCTATTTTTGCAACTTTGGTTAAAATCTTCAATTTTTCATCACAGATGTGCCCAAGATGCGCAAAAGCGCTGGAAACGGTGAGATAAGCCTATTTTTGCAACTTTGGTTAAAATCTTCAATTTTTCATCACAGATGTGCCCAAGATGCGCAAAAGCGCTGGAAACGGTGAGATAAGCCTATTTTTGCAACTTTGGTTAAAATCTTCAATTTTTCATCACAGATGTGCCCAAGATGCGCAAAAGCGCTGGAAACGGTGAGATAAGCCTATTTTTGCAACTTTGGTTAAAATCTTCAATTTTTCATCACAGATGTGCCCAAGATGCCCAAAAGCGCTGGAAACGGTGAGATAAGCCTATTTTTGCAACTTTGGTTAAAATCTTCATTTTTTCATCACAGATATGCCCAAGGTGCACAAAAGTGCTGGAAACGGTGAGATAAGCCTAATTTTGCAACAATGTTTAAGGTTTGGAGGTTTCATAGACTAAAGTTGAAAATCAGTGGTTTGACTGCCATAATGAAATAGGGTCACTAATCAACGTGTTTTCTCAAAAGGCCTTCAGTCAAATTCCTTGATACTTAAAATGCATACAGTGGATTATAATAATGAAAAAGGATAATTTGAATCTTGGTTTCAACTCTAAAGGAACTCTTTAAAAAAAAGATTTTAAGTTTTGGAAACCCCAATGAAAAAGTAGCAACTGCACGGTTTCTACTGTCAGATTCGCTCTAAGTGCCAAAAAGTGCTGGAAACGGGGAGATAAGCCTATTTTTGCAACAATGGTTAAAATCTTCAATTTTTCATCACAGATGTGCCCAAGATGCACAAAAGCGCTGGAAACGGTGAGATAAGCCTATTTTTGCAACTTTGGTTAAAATCTTCAATTTTTCATCACAGATGTGCCCAAGATGCACAAAAGCGCTGGAAACGGTGAGATAAGCCTATTTTTGCAACTTTGGTTAAAATCTTCAATTTTTCATCACAGATGTGCCCAAGATGCGCAAAAGCGCTGGAAACGGTGAGATAAGCCTATTTTTGCAACTTTGGTCAAAATCTTCAATTTTTCATCACAGATGTGCCCAAGATGCACAAAAGCGCTGGAAACGGTGAGATAAGCCTATTTTTGCAACTTTGGTTAAAATCTTCAATTTTTCATCACAGATGTGCCCAAGATGCGCAAAAGCGCTGGAAACGGTGAGATAAGCCTATTTTTGCAACTTTGGTTAAAATCTTAAATTTTTCATCACAGATGTGCCCAAGGTGCGCAAAAGTGCTGGAAACGGTGAGATAAGCCTAATTTTGCAACAATGTTTAAGGTTTGGAGGTTTCATAGACTAAAGTTGAAAATCAGTGGTTTGACTGCCATAATGAAATAGGGTCACTAATCAACGTGTTTTCTCAAAAGGCCTTCACTCAATTTCCTTGATACTTAAAATGCATACAGTGGATTATAATAATGAAAAAGGATAATTTGAAATCTTGGTTTCAACTCTAAAGGAACTCTTTAAAAAAAAGATTTTAAGTTTTAGAAACCCCAATGAAAAAGTAGCAACTGCACGGTTTCTACTGTCAGATTCGCTCTAAGTGCCAAAAAGTGCTGTAAACGGGGAGATAAGCCTATTTTTGCAACAATGGTTAAAATCTTCAATTTTTCATCACAGATGTGTCCAAGATGCACAAAAGCGCTGGAAACGGTGAGATAAGCCTATTTTTGCAACTTTGGTTAAAATCTTCAATTTTTCATCACAGATGTGCCCAAGATGCACAAAAGCGCTGGAAACGGTGAGATAAGCCTATTTTTGCAACTTTGGTTAAAATCTTCATTTTTTCATCACAGATATGCCCAAGGTGCACAAAAGTGCTGGAAACGGTGAGATAAGCCTAATTTTGCAACAATGTTTAAGGTTTGGAGGTTTCATAGACTAAAGTTGAAAATCAGTGGTTTGACTGCCATAATGAAATAGGGTCACTAATCAACGTGTTTTCTCAAAAGGCCTTCAGTCAAATTCCTTGATACTTAAAATGCATACAGTGGATTATAATAATGAAAAAGGATAATTTGAAATCTTGGTTTCAACTCTAAAGGAAATCTTTAAAAAAAAGATTTTAAGTTTTGGAAACCCCAATGAAAAAGTAGCAACTGCACGGTTTCTACTGTCAGATTCGCTCTAAGTGCCAAAAAGTGCTGGAAACGGGGAGATAAGCCTATTTTTGCAACAATGGTTAAAATCTTCAATTTTTCATCACAGATGTGTCCAAGATGCACAAAAGCGCTGGAAACGGTGAGATAAGCCTATTTTTGCAACTTTGGTTAAAATCTTCATTTTTTCATCACAGATATGCCCAAGGTGCACAAAAGTGCTGGAAACGGTGAGATAAGCCTAATTTTGCAACAATGTTTAAGGTTTGGAGGTTTCATAGACTAAAGTTGAAAATCAGTGGTTTGACTGCCATAATGAAATAGGGTCACTAATCAACGTGTTTTCTCAAAAGGCCTTCAGTCAAATTCCTTGATACTTAAAATGCATACAGTGGATTAAAATAATGAAAAAGGATAATTTGAAATCTTGGTTTCAACTCTAAAGGAACTCTTTAAAAAAAAGATTTTAAGTTTTGGAAACCCCAATGAAAAAGTAGCAACTGCACGGTTTCTACTGTCAGATTGGCTCTAAGTGCCAAAAAGTGCTGGAAACGGGGAGATAAGCCTATTTTTGCAACAATGGTTAAAATCTTCAATTTTTCATCACAGATGTGCCCAAGATGCGCAAAAGCGCTGGAAACGGTGAGATAAGCCTATTTTTGCAACTTTGGTTAAAATCCTCAATTTTTCATCACAGATGTGCCCAAGATGCGCAAAAGCGCTGGAAACGGTGAGATAAGCCTATTTTTGCAACTTTGGTTAAAATCTTAATTTTTTCATCACAGATATGCCCAAGGTGCACAAAAGTGCTGGAAACGGTGAGATAAGCCTAATTTTGCAACAATGTTTAAGGTTTGGAGGTTTCATAGACTAAAGTTGAAAATCAGTGGTTTGACTGCCATAATGAAATATGGTCACTAATCAACGTGTTTTCTCAAAAGGCCTTCAGTCAAATTCCTTGATACTTAAAATGCATACAGTGGATTATAATAATGAAAAAGGATAATTTGAAATCTTGGTTTCAACTCTAAAGGAACTCTTTAAAAAAAAGATTTTAAGTTTTGGAAACCCCAATGAAAAAGTAGCAACTGCACGGTTTCTACTGTCAGATTCGCTCTAAGTGCCAAAAAGTGCTGGAAACGGGGAGATAAGCCTATTTTTGCAACAATGGTTAAAATCTTCAATTTTTCATCACAGATGTGTCCAAGATGCACAAAAGCGCTGGAAACGGTGAGATAAGCCTATTTTTGCAACTTTGGTTAAAATCTTCAATTTTTCATCACAGATGTGTCCAAGATGCACAAAAGCGCTGGAAACGGTGAGATAAGCCTATTTTTGCAACTTTGGTTAAAATCTTAAATTTTTCATCACAGATGTGCCCAAGATGCCCAAAAGCGCTGGAAACGGTGAGATAAGCCTATTTTTGCAACTTTGGTTAAAATCTTCATTTTTTCATCACAGATATGCCCAAGGTGCACAAAAGTGCTGGACACGGTGAGATAAGCCTAATTTTGCAACAATGTTTAAGGTTTGGAGGTTTCATAGACCAAAGTTGAAAATCAGTGGTTTGACTGCCATAATGAAATAGGGTCACTAATCAACGTGTTTTCTCAAAAGGCCTTCAGTCAAATTCCTTGATACTTAAAATGCATACAGTGGATTATAATAATGAAAAAGGATAATTTGAAATCTTGGTTTCAACTCTAAAGGAACTCTTTAAAAAAAAGATTTTAAGTTTTGGAAACCCCAATGAAAAAGTAGCAACTGCACGGTTTCTACTGTCAGATTGGCTCTAAGTGCCAAAAAGTGCTGGAAACGGGGAGATAAGCCTATTTTTGCAACTTTGGTTAAAATCTTCAATTTTTCATCACAGATGTGCCCAAGATGCGCAAAAGCGCTGGAAACGGTGAGATAAGCCTATTTTTGCAACTTTGGTTAAAATCTTAAATTTTTCATCACAGATGTGCCCAAGATGCCCAAAAGCGCTGTTGACGGTGAGATAAGCCTATTTTTGCAACTTTGGTTAAAATCTTCAATTTTTCATCACAGATGTTCCCAAGATGCAAAAAAGCGCTGGAAACGGTGAGATAAGCCTATTTTTGCAACTTTGGTTAAAATCTTCAATTTTTCATCACAGATGTGCCCAAGATGCGCAAAAGCGCTGGAAACGGTGAAATAAGCCTAATTTTGCAACAATGTTTAAGGTTTGGAGGTTTCATAGACTAAAGTTGAAAATCAGTGGTTTGACTGCCATAATGAAATAGGGTCACTAATCAACGTGTTTTCTCAAAAGGCCTTCACTCAATTTCCTTGATACTTAAAATGCATACAGTGGATTATAATAATGAAAAAGGATAATTTGAAATCTTGGTTTCAACTCTAAAGGAACTCTTTAAAAAAAAGATTTTAAGTTTTGGAAACCCCAATGAAAAAGTAGCAACTGCACGGTTTCTACTGTCAGATTCGCTCTAAGTGCCAAAAAGTGCTGGAAACGGGGAGATAAGCCTATTTTTGCAACAATGGTTAAAATCTTCAATTTTTCATCACAGATGTGTCCAAGATGCACAAAAGCGCTGGAAACGGTGAGATAAGCCTATTTTTGCAACTTTGGTTAAAATCTTCAATTTTTCATCACAGATGTGCCCAAGATGCACAAAAGCGCTGGAAACGGTGAGATAAGCCTATTTTTGCAACTTTGGTTAAAATCTTCAATTTTTCATCACAGATGTGCCCAAGATGCGCAAAAGCGCTGGAAACGGTGAGATAAGCCTATTTTTGCAACTTTGGTTAAAATCTTAAATTTTTCATCACAGATGTGCCCAAGGTGCGCAAAAGTGCTGGAAACGGTGAGATAAGCCTAATTTTGCAACAATGTTTAAGGTTTGGAGGTTTCATAGACTAAAGTTGAAAATCAGTGGTTTGACTGCCATAATGAAATAGGGTCACTAATCAACGTGTTTTCTCAAAAGGCCTTCACTCAATTTCCTTGATACTTAAAATGCATACAGTGGATTATAATAATGAAAAAGGATAATTTGAAATCTTGGTTTCAACTCTAAAGGAACTCTTTAAAAAAAAGATTTTAAGTTTTAGAAACCCCAATGAAAAAGTAGCAACTGCACGGTTTCTACTGTCAGATTCGCTCTAAGTGCCAAAAAGTGCTGTAAACGGGGAGATAAGCCTATTTTTGCAACAATGGTTAAAATCTTCAATTTTTCATCACAGATGTGCCCAAGATGCACAAAAGCGCTGGAAACGGTGAGATAAGCCTATTTTTGCAACTTTGGTTAAAATCTTCATTTTTTCATCACAGATATGCCCAAGGTGCACAAAAGTGCTAGACACGGTGAGATAAGCCTAATTTTGCAACAATGTTTAAGGTTTGGAGGTTTCATAGACCAAAGTTGAAAATCAGTGGTTTGACTGCCATAATGAAATAGGGTCACTAATCAACGTGTTTTCTCAAAAGGCCTTCAGTCAAATTCCTTGATACTTAAAATGCATACAGTGGATTATAATAATGAAAAAGGATAATTTGAAATCTTGGTTTCAAATCTAAAGGAACTCTTTAAAAAAAAGATTTTAAGTTTTGGAAACCCCAATGAAAAAGTAGCAACTGCACGGTTTCTACTGTCAGATTGGCTCTAAGTGCCAAAAAGTGCTGGAAACGGGGAGATAAGCCTATTTTTGCAACTTTGGTTAAAATCTTCAATTTTTCATCACAGATGTGCCCAAGATGCGCAAAAGCGCTGGAAACGGTGAGATAAGCCTATTTTTGCAACTTTGGTTAAAATCTTCAATTTTTCATCACAGATGTGCCCAAGATGCGCAAAAGCGCTGGAAACGGTGAGATAAGCCTATTTTTGCAACTTTGGTTAAAATCTTAAATTTTTCATCACAGATGTGCCCAAGATGCCCAAAAGCGCTGGAAACGGTGAGATAAGCCTATTTTTGCAACTTTGGTTAAAATCTTCAATTTTTCATCACAGATGTGCCCAAGATGCACAAAAGCGCTGGAAACGGTGAGATAAGCCTATTTTTGCAACTTTGGTTAAAATCTTCAATTTTTCATCACAGATGTGCCCAAGATGCGCAAAAGCGCTGGAAACGGTGAGATAAGCCTATTTTTGCAACTTTGGTTAAAATCTTCAATTTTTCATCACAGATGTGCCCAAGATGCGCAAAAGCGCTGGAAACGGTGAGATAAGCCTATTTTTGCAACTTTGGTTAAAATCTTAAATTTTTCATCACAGATGTGCCCAAGGTGCGCAAAAGTGCTGGAAACGGTGAGATAAGCCTAATTTTGCAACAATGTTTAAGGTTTGGAGGTTTCATAGACTAAAGTTGAAAATCAGTGGTTTGACTGCCATAATGAAATAGTGTCACTAATCAACGTGTTTTCTCAAAAGGCCTTCAGTCAAATTCCTTGATACTTAAAATGCATACAGTGGATTATAATAATGAAAAAGGATAATTTGAAATCTTGGTTTCAACTCTAAAGGAACTCTTTAAAAAAAAGATTTTAAGTTTTGGAAACCCCAATGAAAAAGTAGCAACTGCACGGTTTCTACTGTCAGATTCGCTCTAAGTGCCAAAAAGTGCTGGAAACGGGGAGATAAGCCTATTTTTGCAACTTTGGTTAAAATCTTCAATTTTTCATCACAGATGTGCCCAAGATGCGCAAAAGCGCTGGAAACGGTGAGATAAGCCTATTTTTGCAACTTTGGTTAAAATCTTCAATTTTTCATCACAGATGTGCCCAAGATGCGCAAAAGCGCTGGAAACGGTGAGATAAGCCTATTTTTGCAACTTTGGTTAAAATCTTAAATTTTTCATCACAGATGTGCCCAAGATGCCCAAAAGCGCTGGAAACGGTGAGATAAGCCTATTTTTGCAACTTTGGTTAAAATCTTCAATTTTTCATCACAGATGTGCCCAAGATGCACAAAAGCGCTGGAAACGGTGAGATAAGCCTATTTTTGCAACTTTGGTTAAAATCTTCAATTTTTCATCACAGATGTGCCCAAGATGCGCAAAAGCGCTGGAAACGGTGAGATAAGCCTATTTTTGCAACTTTGGTTAAAATCTTCAATTTTTCATCACAGATGTGCCCAAGATGCGCAAAAGCGCTGGAAACGGTGAGATAAGCCTATTTTTGCAACTTTGGTTAAAATCTTAAATTTTTCATCACAGATGTGCCCAAGGTGCGCAAAAGTGCTGGAAACGGTGAGATAAGCCTAATTTTGCAACAATGTTTAAGGTTTGGAGGTTTCATAGACTAAAGTTGAAAATCAGTGGTTTGACTGCCATAATGAAATATGGTCACTAATCAACGTGTTTTCTCAAAAGGCCTTCAGTCAAATTCCTTGATACTTAAAATGCATACAGTGGATTATAATAATGAAAAAGGATAATTTGAAATCTTGGTTTCAACTCTAAAGGAACTCTTTAAAAAAAAGATTTTAAGTTTTGGAAACCCCAATGAAAAAGTAGCAACTGCACGGTTTCTACTGTCAGATTCGCTCTAAGTGCCAAAAAGTGCTGGAAACGGGGAGATAAGCCTATTTTTGCAACTTTGGTTAAAATCTTCAATTTTTCATCACAGATGTGCCCAAGATGCGCAAAAGCGCTGGAAACGGTGAGATAAGCCTATTTTTGCAACTTTGGTTAAAATCTTCAATTTTTCATCACAGATGTGCCCAAGATGCCCAAAAGCGCTGGAAACGGTGAGATAAGCCTATTTTTGCAACTTTGGTTAAAATCTTCAATTTTTCATCACAGATGTGCCCAAGATGCACAAAAGCGCTGGAAACGGTGAGATAAGCCTATTTTTGCAACTTTGGTTAAAATCTTCAATTTTTCATCACAGATGTGCCCAAGATGCGCAAAAGCGCTGGAAACGGTGAGATAAGCCTATTTTTGCAACTTTGGTTAAAATCTTCAATTTTTCATCACAGATGTGCCCAAGATGCGCAAAAGCGCTGGAAACGGTGAGATAAGCCTATTTTTGCAACTTTGGTTAAAATCTTAAATTTTTCATCACAGATGTGCCCAAGGTGCGCAAAAGTGCTGGAAACGGTGAGATAAGCCTAATTTTGCAACAATGTTTAAGGTTTGGAGGTTTCATAGACTAAAGTTGAAAATCAGTGGTTTGACTGCCATAATGAAATATGGTCACTAATCAACGTGTTTTCTCAAAAGGCCTTCAGTCAAATTCCTTGATACTTAAAATGCATACAGTGGATTATAATAATGAAAAAGGATAATTTGAAATCTTGGTTTCAACTCTAAAGGAACTCTTTAAAAAAAAGATTTTAAGTTTTGGAAACCCCAATGAAAAAGTAGCAACTGCACGGTTTCTACTGTCAGATTCGCTCTAAGTGCCAAAAAGTGCTGGAAACGGGGAGATAAGCCTATTTTGGCAACAATGGTTAAAATCTTCAATTTTTCATCACAGATGTGTCCAAGATGCACAAAAGCGCTGGAAACGGTGAGATAAGCCTATTTTTGCAACTTTTGTTAAAATCTTCAATTTTTCATCACAGATGTGCCCAAGATGCACAAAAGCGCTGGAAACGGTGAGATAAGCCTATTTTTGCAACTTTGGTTAAAATCTTCAATTTTTCATCACAGATGTGTCCAAGATGCACAAAAGCGCTGGAAACGGTGAGATAAGCCTATTTTTGCAACAATGGTTAAAATCTTCAATTTTTCATCACAGATGTGTCCAAGATGCACAAAAGCGCTGGAAACGGTGAGATAAGCCTATTTTTGCAACTTTGGTTAAAATCTTCAATTTTTCATCACAGATGTGCCCAAGATGCGCAAAAGCGCTGGAAACGGTGAGATAAGCCTATTTTTGCAACTTTGGTTAAAATCTTAAATTTTTCATCACAGATGTGCCCAAGATGCCCAAAAGCGCTGGAAACGGTGAGATAAGCCTATTTTTGCAACTTTGGTTAAAATCTTCATTTTTTCATCACAGATATGCCCAAGGTGCACAAAAGTGCTGGACACGGTGAGATAAGCCTAATTTTGCAACAATGTTTAAGGTTTGGAGGTTTCATAGACCAAAGTTGAAAATCAGTGGTTTGACTGCCATAATGAAATAGGGTCACTAATCAACGTGTTTTCTCAAAAGGCCTTCAGTCAAATTCCTTGATACTTAAAATGCATACAGTGGATTATAATAATGAAAAAGGATAATTTGAAATCTTGGTTTCAACTCTAAAGGAACTCTTTAAAAAAAAGATTTTAAGTTTTGGAAACCCCAATGAAAAAGTAGCAACTGCACGGTTTCTACTGTCAGATTGGCTCTAAGTGCCAAAAAGTGCTGGAAACGGGGAGATAAGCCTATTTTTGCAACTTTGGTTAAAATCTTCAATTTTTCATCACAGATGTGCCCAAGATGCGCAAAAGCGCTGGAAACGGTGAGATAAGCCTATTTTTGCAACTTTGGTTAAAATCTTAAATTTTTCATCACAGATGTGCCCAAGATGCCCAAAAGCGCTGTTGACGGTGAGATAAGCCTCTTTTTGCAACTTTGGTTAAAATCTTCAATTTTTCATCACAGATGTGCCCAAGATGCACAAAAGCGCTGGAAACGGTGAGATAAGCCTATTTTTGCAACTTTGGTTAAAATCTTCAATTTTTCATCACAGATGTGCCCAAGATGCGCAAAAGCGCTGGAAACGGTGAGATAAGCCTATTTTTGCAACTTTGGTTAAAATCTTACATTTTTTCATCACAGATATGCCCAAGGTGCACAAAAGTGCTGGAAACGGTGAGATAAGCCTAATTTTGCAACAATGTTTAAGGTTTGGAGGTTTCATAGACTAAAGTTGAAAATCAGTGGTTTGACTGCCATAATGAAATAGGGTCACTAATCAACGTGTTTTCTCAAAAGGCCTTCAGTCAAATTCCTTGATACTTAAAATGCATACAGTGGATTATAATAATGAAAAAGGATAATTTGAAATCTTGGTTTCAACTCTAAAGGAACTCTTTAAAAAAAAGATTTTAAGTTTTGGAAACCCCAATGAAAAAGTAGCAACTGCACGGTTTCTACTGTCAGATTCGCTCTAAGTGCCAAAAAGTGCTGGAAACGGGGAGATAAGCCTATTTTTGCAACAATGGTTAAAATCTTCAATTTTTCATCACAGATGTGTCCAAGACGCACAAAAGCGCTGGAAACGGTGAGATAAGCCTATTTTTGCAACTTTGGTTAAAATCTTCAATTTTTCATCACAGATGTGCCCAAGATGCACAAAAGCGCTGGAAACGGTGAGATAAGCCTATTTTTGCAACTTTGGTTAAAATCTTCAATTTTTCATCACAGATGTGCCCAAGATGCGCAAAAGCGCTGGAAACGGTGAGATAAGCCTATTTTTGCAACTTTGGTTAAAATCTTAAATTTTTCATCACAGATGTGCCCAAGGTGCGCAAAAGTGCTGGAAACGGTGAGATAAGCCTAATTTTGCAACAATGTTTAAGGTTTGGAGGTTTCATAGACTAAAGTTGAAAATCAGTGGTTTGACTGCCATAATGAAATAGGGTCACTAATCAACGTGTTTTCTCAAAAGGCCTTCACTCAATTTCCTTGATACTTAAAATGCATACAGTGGATTATAATAATGAAAAAGGATAATTTGAAATCTTGGTTTCAACTCTAAAGGAACTCTTTAAAAAAAAGATTTTAAGTTTTAGAAACCCCAATGAAAAAGTAGCAACTGCACGGTTTCTACTGTCAGATTCGCTCTAAGCGCCAAAAAGTGCTGTAAACGGGGAGATAAGCCTATTTTTGCAACAATGGTTAAAATCTTCAATTTTTCATCACAGATGTGTCCAAGATGCACAAAAGCGCTGGAAACGGTGAGATAAGCCTATTTTTGCAACTTTGGTTAAAATCTTCATTTTTTCATCACAGATATGCCCAAGGTGCACAAAAGTGCTGGAAACGGTGAGATAAGCCTATTTTTGCAACTTTGGTTAAAATCTTACATTTTTCATCACAGATGTGCCCAAGGTGCGCAAAAGTGCTGGAAACGGTGAGATAAGCCTAATTTTGCAACAATGTTTAAGGTTTGGAGGTTTCATAGACTAAAGTTGAAAATCAGTGGTTTGACTGCCATAATGAAATAGGGTCACTAATCAACGTGTTTTCTCAAAAGGCCTTCAGTCAAATTCCTTGATACTTAAAATGCATACAGTGGATTATAATAATGAAAAAGGATAATTTGAAATCTTGGTTTCAACTCTAAAGGAACTCTTTAAAAAAAAGATTTTAAGTTTTGGAAACCCCAATGAAAAAGTAGCAACTGCACGGTTTCTACTGTCAGATTCGCTCTAAGTGCCAAAAAGTGCTGTAAACGGGGAGATAAGCCTATTTTTGCAACAATGGTTAAAATCTTCAATTTTTCATCACAGATGTGTCCAAGATGCACAAAAGCGCTGGAAACGGTGAGATAAGCCTATTTTTGCAACTTTGGTTAAAATCTTCATTTTTTCATCACAGATATGCCCAAGGTGCACAAAAGTGCTGGAAACGGTGAGATAAGCCTATTTTTGCAACTTTGGTTAAAATCTTACATTTTTCATCACAGATGTGCCCAAGGTGCGCAAAAGTGCTGGAAACGGTGAGATAAGCCTAATTTTGCAACAATGTTTAAGGTTTGGAGGTTTCATAGACTAAAGTTGAAAATCAGTGGTTTGACTGCCATAATGAAATATGGTCACTAATCAACGTGTTTTCTCAAAAGGCCTTCAGTCAAATTCCTTGATACTTAAAATGCATACAGTGGATTATAATAATGAAAAAGGATAATTTGAAATCTTGGTTTCAACTCTAAAGGAACTCTTTAAAAAAAAGATTTTAAGTTTTGGAAACCCCAATGAAAAAGTAGCAACTGCACGGTTTCTACTGTCAGATTCGCTCTAAGTGCCAAAAAGTGCTGGAAACGGGGAGATAAGCCTATTTTGGCAACAATGGTTAAAATCTTCAATTTTTCATCACAGATGTGTCCAAGATGCACAAAAGCGCTGGAAACGGTGAGATAAGCCTATTTTTGCAACTTTGGTTAAAATCTTCAATTTTTCATCACAGATGTGCCCAAGATGCACAAAAGCGCTGGAAACGGTGAGATAAGCCTATTTTTGCAACTTTGGTTAAAATCTTCAATTTTTCATCACAGATGTGTCCAAGATGCACAAAAGCGCTGGAAACGGTGAGATAAGCCTATTTTTGCAACAATGGTTAAAATCTTCAATTTTTCATCACAGATGTGTCCAAGATGCACAAAAGCGCTGGAAACGGTGAGATAAGCCTATTTTTGCAACTTTGGTTAAAATCTTCAATTTTTCATCACAGATGTGCCCAAGATGCGCAAAAGCGCTGGAAACGGTGAGATAAGCCTATTTTTGCAACTTTGGTTAAAATCTTAAATTTTTCATCACAGATGTGCCCAAGATGCCCAAAAGCGCTGGAAACGGTGAGATAAGCCTATTTTTGCAACTTTGGTTAAAATCTTCATTTTTTCATCACAGATATGCCCAAGGTGCACAAAAGTGCTGGACACGGTGAGATAAGCCTAATTTTGCAACAATGTTTAAGGTTTGGAGGTTTCATAGACCAAAGTTGAAAATCAGTGGTTTGACTGCCATAATGAAATAGGGTCACTAATCAACGTGTTTTCTCAAAAGGCCTTCAGTCAAATTCCTTGATACTTAAAATGCATACAGTGGATTATAATAATGAAAAAGGATAATTTGAAATCTTTGTTTCAACTCTAAAGGAACTCTTTAAAAAAAAGATTTTAAGTTTTGGAAACCCCAATGAAAAAGTAGCAACTGCACGGTTTCTACTGTCAGATTGGCTCTAAGTGCCAAAAAGTGCTGGAAACGGGGAGATAAGCCTATTTTTGCAACTTTGGTTAAAATCTTCAATTTTTCATCACAGATGTGCCCAAGATGCGCAAAAGCGCTGGAAACGGTGAGATAAGCCTATTTTTGCAACTTTGGTTAAAATCTTAAATTTTTCATAACAGATGTGCCCAAGATGCCCAAAAGCGCTGTTGACGGTGAGATAAGCCTATTTTTGCAACTTTGGTTAAAATCTTCAATTTTTCATCACAGATGTGCCCAAGATGCACAAAAGCGCTGGAAACGGTGAGATAAGCCTATTTTTGCAACTTTGGTTAAAATCTTCAATTTTTCATCACAGATGTGCCCAAGATGCGCAAAAGCGCTGGAAACGGTGAGATAAGCCTATTTTTGCAACTTTGGTTAAAATCTTACATTTTTCATCACAGATGTGCCCAAGGTGCGCAAAAGTGCTGGAAACGGTGAGATAAGCCTAATTTTGCAACAATGTTTAAGGTTTGGAGGTTTCATAGACTAAAGTTGAAAATCAGTGGTTTGACTGCCATAATGAAATAGGGTCACTAATCAACGTGTTTTCTCAAAAGGCCTTCACTCAATTTCCTTGATACTTAAAATGCATACAGTGGATTATAATAATGAAAAAGGATAATTTGAAATCTTGGTTTCAACTCTAAAGGAACTCTTTAAAAAAAAGATTTTAAGTTTTGGAAACCCCAATGAAAAAGTAGCAACTGCACGGTTTCTACTGTCAGATTCGCTCTAAGTGCCAAAAAGTGCTGGAAACGGGGAGATAAGCCTATTTTTGCAACTTTGGTTAAAATCTTCAATTTTTCATCACAGATGTGCCCAAGATGCACAAAAGCGCTGGAAACGGTGAGATAAGCCTATTTTTGCAACTTTGGTTAAAATCTTCAATTTTTCATCACAGATGTGCCCAAGATGCGCAAAAAGCGCTGGAAACGGTGAGATAAGCCTATTTTTGCAACTTTGGTTAAAATCTTCATTTTTTCATCACAGATATGCCCAAGGTGCACAAAAGTGCTGGAAACGGTGAGATAAGCCTATTTTTGCAACTTTGGTTAAAATCTTACATTTTTCATCACAGATGTGCCCAAGGTGCGCAAAAGTGCTGGAAACGGTGAGATAAGCCTAATTTTGCAACAATGTTTAAGGTTTGGAGGTTTCATAGACTAAAGTTGAAAATCAGTGGTTTGACTGCCATAATGAAATAGGGTCACTAATCAACGTGTTTTCTCAAAAGGCCTTCACTCAATTTCCTTGATACTTAAAATGCATACAGTGGATTATAATAATGAAAAAGGATAATTTGAAATCTTGGTTTCAACTCTAAAGGAACTCTTTAAAAAAAAGATTTTAAGTTTTGGAAACCCCAATGAAAAAGTAGCAACTGCACGGTTTCTACTGTCAGATTCGCTCTAAGTGCCAAAAAGTGCTGGAAACGGGGAGATAAGCCTATTTTGGCAACAATGGTTAAAATCTTCAATTTTTCATCACAGATGTGTCCAAGATGCACAAAAGCGCTGGAAACGGTGAGATAAGCCTATTTTTGCAACTTTGGTTAAAATCTTCAATTTTTCATCACAGATGTGCCCAAGATGCACAAAAGCGCTGGAAACGGTGAGATAAGCCTATTTTTGCAACTTTGGTTAAAATCTTCAATTTTTCATCACAGATGTGTCCAAGATGCACAAAAGCGCTGGAAACGGTGAGATAAGCCTATTTTTGCAACAATGGTTAAAATCTTCAATTTTTCATCACAGATGTGTCCAAGATGCACAAAAGCGCTGGAAACGGTGAGATAAGCCTATTTTTGCAACTTTGGTTAAAATCTTCAATTTTTCATCACA
This sequence comes from Pleuronectes platessa, assembly GCF_947347685.1. NCBI lineage: Eukaryota > Metazoa > Chordata > Actinopteri > Pleuronectiformes > Pleuronectidae > Pleuronectes > Pleuronectes platessa. Next base: position 304,323 of record NW_026519103.1, on the reverse strand, counting down.
GATGTGCCCAAGATGCGCAAAAGCGCTGGAAACGTTGAGATAAGCCTATTTTTGCAACTTTGGTTAAAATCTTAAATTTTTCATCACAGATGTGCCCAAGATGCCCAAAAGCGCTGGAAACGGTGAGATAAGCCTATTTTTGCAACTTTGGTTAAAATCTTCATTTTTTCAACACAGATATGCCCAAGGTGCACAAAAGTGCTGGACACGGTGAGATAAGCCTAATTTTGCAACAATGTTTAAGGTTTGGAGGTTTCATAGACCAAAGTTGAAAATCAGTGGTTTGACTGCCATAATGAAATAGGGTCACTAATCAACGTGTTTTCTCAAAAGGCCTTCAGTCAAATTCCTTGATACTTAAAATGCATACAGTGGATTATAATAATGAAAAAGGATAATTTGAAATCTTGGTTTCAACTCTAAAGGAACTCTTTAAAAAAAAGATTTTAAGTTTTGGAAACCCCAATGAAAAAGTAGCAACTGCACGGTTTCTACTGTCAGATTGGCTCTAAGTGCCAAAAAGTGCTGGAAACGGGGAGATAAGCCTATTTTTGCAACTTTGGTTAAAATCTTCAATTTTTCATCACAGATGTGCCCAAGATGCGCAAAAGCGCTGGAAACGGTGAGATAAGCCTATTTTTGCAACTTTGGTTAAAATCTTAAATTTTTCATCACAGATGTGCCCAAGATGCCCAAAAGCGCTGTTGACGGTGAGATAAGCCTATTTTTGCAACTTTGGTTAAAATCTTCAATTTTTCATCACAGATGTGCCCAAGATGCACAAAAGCGCTGGAAACGGTGAGATAAGCCTATTTTTGCAACTTTGGTTAAAATCTTCAATTTTTCATCACAGATGTGCCCAAGATGCGCAAAAGCGCTGGAAACGGTGAGATAAGCCTATTTTTGCAACTTTGGTTAAAATCTTACATTTTTCATCACAGATGTGCCCAAGGTGCGCAAAAGTGCTGGAAACGGTGAGATAAGCCTAATTTTGCAACAATGTTTAAGGTTTGGAGGTTTCATAGACTAAAGTTGAAAATCAGTGGTTTGACTGCCATAATGAAATAGGGTCACTAATCAACGTGTTTTCTCAAAAGGCCTTCACTCAATTTCCTTGATACTTAAAATGCATACAGTGGATTATAATAATGAAAAAGGATAATTTGAAATCTTGGTTTCAACTCTAAAGGAACTCTTTAAAAAAAAGATTTTAAGTTTTGGAAACCCCAATGAAAAAGTAGCAACTGCACGGTTTCTACTGTCAGATTCGCTCTAAGTGCCAAAAAGTGCTGGAAACGGGGAGATAAGCCTATTTTTGCAACAATGGTTAAAATCTTCAATTTTTCATCACAGATGTGTCCAAGATGCACAAAAGCGCTGGAAACGGTGAAATAAGCCTATTTTTGCAACTTTGGTTAAAATCTTCAATTTTTCATCACAGATGTGCCCAAGATGCACAAAAGCGCTGGAAACGGTGAGATAAGCCTATTTTTGCAACTTTGGTTAAAATCTTCAATTTTTCATCACAGATGTGCCCAAGATGCACAAAAGCGCTGGAAACGGTGAGATAAGCCTATTTTTGCAACTTTGGTTAAAATCTTCAATTTTTCATCACAGATGTGCCCAAGATGCGCAAAAGCGCTGGAAACGGTGAGATAAGCCTAATTTTGCAACAATGTTTAAGGTTTGGAGGTTTCATAGACTAAAGTTGAAAATCAGTGGTTTGACTGCCATAATGAAATAGGGTCACTAATCAACGTGTTTTCTCAAAAGGCCTTCAGTCAAATTCCTTGATACTTAAAATGCATACAGTGGATTATAATAATGAAAAAGGATAATTTGAAATCTTGGTTTCAACTCTAAAGGAACTCTTTAAAAAAAAGATTTTAAGTTTTGGAAACCCCAATGAAAAAGTAGCAACTGCACGGTTTCTACTGTCAGATTCGCTCTAAGTGCCAAAAAGTGCTGGAAACGGGGAGATAAGCCTATTTTTGCAACAATGGTTAAAATCTTCAATTTTTCATCACAGATGTGTCCAAGATGCACAAAAGCGCTGGAAACGGTGAGATAAGCCTATTTTTGCAACTTTGGTTAAAATCTTCAATTTTTCATCACAGATGTGCCCAAGATGCCCAAAAGCGCTGGAAACGGTGAGATAAGCCTATTTTTGCAACTTTGGTTAAAATCTTCAATTTTTCATCACAGATGTGCCCAAGATGCGCAAAAGCGCTGGAAACGGTGAGATAAGCCTATTTTTGCAACTTTGGTTAAAATCTTCATTTTTTCATCACAGATATGCCCAAGGTGCACAAAAGTGCTGGAAACGGTGAGATAAGCCTAATTTTGCAACAATGTTTAAGGTTTGGAGGTTTCATAGACTAAAGTTAAAAATCAGTGGTTTGACTGCCATAATGAAATAGGGTCACTAATCAACGTGTTTTCTCAAAAGGCCTTCAGTCAAATTCCTTGATACTTAAAATGCATACAGTGGATTATAATAATGAAAAAGGATAATTTGAAATCTTGGTTTCAACTCTAAAGGAACTCTTTAAAAAAAAGATTTTAAGTTTTGGAAACCCCAATGAAAAAGTAGCAACTGCACGGTTTCTACTGTCAGATTGGCTCTAAGTGCCAAAAAGTGCTGGAAACGGGGAGATAAGCCTATTTTTGCAACAATGGTTAAAATCTTCAATTTTTCATCACAGATGTGCCCAAGATGCGCAAAAGCGCTGGAAACGGTGAGATAAGCCTATTTTTGCAACTTTGGTTAAAATCTTCAATTTTTCATCACAGATGTGCCCAAGATGCGCAAAAGCGCTTGAAACGGTGAGATAAGCCTATTTTTGCAACTTTGGTTAAAATCTTCAATTTTTCATCACAGATGTGCCCAAGATGCGCAAAAGCGCTGGAAACGGTGAGATAAGCCTATTTTTGCAACTTTGGTTAAAATCTTAAATTTTTCATCACAGATGTGCCCAAGGTGCGCAAAAGTGCTGGAAACGGTGAGATAAGCCTAATTTTGCAACAATGTTTAAGGTTTGGAGGTTTCATAGACTAAAGTTGAAAATCAGTGGTTTGACTGCCATAATGAAATAGGGTCACTAATCAACGTGTTTTCTCAAAAGGCCTTCAGTCAAATTCCTTGATACTTAAAATGCATACAGTGGATTATAATAATGAAAAAGGATAATTTGAAATCTTGGTTTCAACTCTAAAGGAACTCTTTAAAAAAAAGATTTTAAGTTTTGGAAACCCCAATGAAAAAGTAGCAACTGCACGGTTTCTACTGTCAGATTGGCTCTAAGTGCCAAAAAGTGCTGGAAACGGGGAGATAAGCCTATTTTTGCAACTTTGGTTAAAATCTTCAATTTTTCATCACAGATGTGCCCAAGATGCGCAAAAGCGCTGGAAACGGTGAGATAAGCCTATTTTTGCAACTTTGGTTAAAATCTTCAATTTTTCATCACAGATGTGCCCAAGATGCGCAAAAGCGCTGGAAACGGTGAGATAAGCCTATTTTTGCAACTTTGGTTAAAATCTTCAATTTTTCATCAAAGATGTGCCCAAGATGCGCAAAAGCGCTGGAAACGGTGAGATAAGCCTATTTTTGCAACTTTGGTTAAAATCTTCAATTTTTCATCACAGATGTGCCCAAGATGCCCAAAAGCGCTGGAAACGGTGAGATAAGCCTATTTTTGCAACTTTGGTTAAAATCTTCATTTTTTCATCACAGATATGCCCAAGGTGCACAAAAGTGCTGGAAACGGTGAGATAAGCCTAATTTTGCAACAATGTTTAAGGTTTGGAGGTTTCATAGACTAAAGTTGAAAATCAGTGGTTTGACTGCCATAATGAAATAGGGTCACTAATCAACGTGTTTTCTCAAAAGGCCTTCAGTCAAATTCCTTGATACTTAAAATGCATACAGTGGATTATAATAATGAAAAAGGATAATTTGAATCTTGGTTTCAACTCTAAAGGAACTCTTTAAAAAAAAGATTTTAAGTTTTGGAAACCCCAATGAAAAAGTAGCAACTGCACGGTTTCTACTGTCAGATTCGCTCTAAGTGCCAAAAAGTGCTGGAAACGGGGAGATAAGCCTATTTTTGCAACAATGGTTAAAATCTTCAATTTTTCATCACAGATGTGCCCAAGATGCACAAAAGCGCTGGAAACGGTGAGATAAGCCTATTTTTGCAACTTTGGTTAAAATCTTCAATTTTTCATCACAGATGTGCCCAAGATGCACAAAAGCGCTGGAAACGGTGAGATAAGCCTATTTTTGCAACTTTGGTCAAAATCTTCAATTTTTCATCACAGATG